>NW_027364510.1:162500-216202 GCF_046119375.1 Phyllobates terribilis | reverse complement strand
GTGATAGGGGAGGCCCCGGAGACCGAAGGCTGGATTTTGATAGTAATACTCTTAATAGTATAGCAAGCGAAGCTCGCCTGCTGGATGTCCACATCCGGCACACCCCAGGTCACGGAGGTTTCACCTTTCATAGGGGTAGTTGTAGGTCTAGGATAGATAGGTTTTTTTTAAAGGAGGAAGCCGTCTCTTCTGCAGTGTCCGCTGTTGTGGAATTCTCCGATCACTGTTTTATTTTCTTTTCCTTGAATGTTACAGAGACTCCCCGGATAGGGAGAGGCCTATGGAAGCTGAATTCGTCCCTGTTGGAAGAAGCGGATGTAAGACAATCCTTTGAGGAATTTCTTCAGAGCCAGGTACCTCTCTTGGGTCTCTGTAGCAGTAAGTCTGAGTGGTGGGAGATCTTCAAAAGAAGGGTTGCGGGGTTCTTCCGTCAGCTCTCGAGCCTCAGAGGCCTGAACAGGTACCGCCTGTATCGGGAGCTGGGGAGGAAACTCGAGCAGCTCGTCTCGACTGGAGGGGACCGTGAGGAAATCTCCAGGGTGAAGGCCTTGCTGAAGGGGTGCCAGTATGATAGGCACACATCCTTAGTTTTTGAGAGGGATTTCGGGAAGTACCGCTCGCCCGACCCCTACAGGAACTGCAGGATGTCAGTGAGTTGCAAGATGGTAACAGGACTGATCGACAGTACGGGTTCCCTGAACAGATCCAAATCAGGGATCCTGGAGGGGGTCAGATCCTTCTACTCGCACCTCTTGGGAAGGAGGGATCCAGATCGGGATGAGATGTCGGCTTTCCTGGCTGAAACCATCCCTGAGCCAGGGGATGACCCCCTCTCTTCATGTTTTGGCAGAAGCAATCAGGGAAGAGGAAGTGAGACGGGCCATTGATGGGCTCCGGCCCAAAAAATCGCCCGGTCCGGATGGCTTAACATCCGAGTTTTACAGGACTTTTAGGGACTCCTCGGACTTTCTGCCCGGTTCAATGAGGAAGTCCGCCCTGATTATTCTGTCAACGGGTAAAGACTCGTCCCGTATTGAGAATTGGCGTCCCATAGCACTTCTCAATACGGACCGAAAGGTTCTGGCAAAGGTGCTTTTCAATCAGTTGGTGAAGTTTGCACCCCGGCTCCTTTCAGGGGCCCAGCACTGCTCTGTTCGAGGCCGCAGTACTTTTAGTGCTGTGCTCGGTGTCCGGGAGGCAGTGGAGCAGAGCAGGGCAGGTCACTGGAAGGGGTACTTGCTGTCCTTAGACCAGGCGAAGGCCTTTGACCGGGTTAACCATGAGTACCTCTGGTCCGTCCTTTTGAGGTACGGTCTGCCCGGGAGGTTTGTTGATTGGTTGAGAGTATTATACAATGGGGCAGAGACTTTTCCGCTTGTGAACGGTTGGTTCGGACCCCCTTTTGAGGTGAAGTCTGGTGTCCTCCAGGGCTGTCCTCTGAGCCCACTGTTATACGTGTTCGCGATCGACCCCTTTTTAAGGAGAGTGGAACGCGGACCGTTGGTGGGAGTCGGGATGGACCGGGCGGAGCCAGAGACCACCTTGAGGGTAGTGGCGTACGCCGACGACGTTTCCCTTTTTGTATCCTCGAGAGAGGAGGCAGACTGGGTCATGTCTGAGGTTGAGCGCTACTCTGTGGCATCTGGGTCCATGATCAACCGGGATAAGTGTGAGAGTCTCTGGCTGGGAGGGGGAGCTCCTAGTTTTGATCTCCCGGACACCCTTCCAGGGCCTCAGGCCACAGCAAAAATTTTAGGCATCAGTTTCGGCCCGGGGGACTATCCCCAGCAAAACTGGGAGGGCAGACTTAAGATTGCCGCCCAGAAGGTGGATCAGTGGAAGGGTTCGTCTTTGACCCTGAGGGAAAGGGTTAACCTGGCCAAGGGGTATTTGCTCCCTTTATTAATATACCTGGGCAGCGTCTGCATCTTGCCAGAACCTCTTTGGACACGGGTCTACAGCCTGTTCTTCCAACTATTATGGGGGAATAGGCTGAACCTAATAAAGAGGGAGGTCACGTACCGCACGAGGAGACTAGGAAGGTTGGGTATGGTCAACCCAGTGGTGTTTCTAGTAAACACCTTTCTTAAGGCAAACATCGCCAACCTCTGGTTAGAGAGGGCTCCTCCGTGGGTATTCTCCTGTAGGGGGTGGTTTCGGCCTTTCTTCCAGCAATGGGAGACAGGAGGGCGGGTGAAGGACCTTCGCACGCCTCATGGGCATCTTCCGGCTTATGCTACCCTGGTTGTGAAGGTGATCCGCCGGTGGGGTCTGGGAGTGTGGGAGATCAGGACCTTGTCAAAGAGGTTACTTGACAATAGGGTTCTGTTGACCCACTTCCAGAAGCCCCTGGCCCTCAAGGATTGCCCAAGCCGGGATCTGGAGGTGGGGCTCTGGTTATTAAACTCTAAGCGGATCCCCTTGAAGTTTTGGGACTTGGCTTGGCGCTGCTTCCATGGGAGACTGTATGTGAGGGACAACCTGAAGTACAGGAACTCTGATGACCGGGATTGTCCCCGCGAGGAGTGTGGCGGCATGCTTGAAAGCATGGAGCACTTCCTGCTTCGGTGTCCTTTTAATACAGAGGTCTACAAGAGGGTGGGTGCTTCCATTGGCTGGCCCAGGCTGGCAGGCCTTTCCTATGCGGAGTGGGCCTATGGGGCATTCAGATCCCTTGGTGGCCGAGATCGGGGCACTGTTTTCTTACTTAGCTTAGTGACTAGGTTTTACACGTGGAACGCACGGTGTTTAGTGTCCACCCAGCAGAAAGTCCTCCCATGGGAAGAGGTGATTAGGAACATCCTGGGTGACCTGGCAAAAGTGCGCTCGCTGGAGTATGAGAGGCTGGGTGCAGGGAGGGCTTCCCTTCTATGGAGGGGGTTCTCATTTAATGTGCCCTAGGGAGAGTTAGGGAATGTGTGTCTGTGATAGGGTTAGTTTAGTCCCTTTCTATATTTTATATTTATTTGTAGGGTCAGATAGATGTGTAGGGTCAGGGAGGGACACGTAGGGACAGTCTTTAGGGACAGGTAGTTAGTATTAGGTTGGTAGTGAGGGACAGGTAGGGACAGGTAGGGAAAGATTGGTAGGGTGGTAGGGACAGATTTTTCTTTTTCTTTATTAGAGAGGGATAGGATTCTGTGTGATAGATTAGGGTGAGAGCCTCTGTAGTCTCCAGTTCCCGGTGGTGGGCTGTTACCCTCACGTGTAGTTTTTTGTTTTATGGTATTGGAACCCGTATATAGGGCTTGCAAGCACCGAACTTGGGTCTGATTTTGGTTCATGGTTGTTGTATATGGTAATGTGATTAAGTTTTTTAGGTTTATTGTAGTGTTATAAAGTTGCGTATATTATTTTTTATATGTCTGTGCATTATGATGTGTGTTTGGGGGGGGTTTAGTGTAGGTTGGGTGGGGGGTTTCAGGGGGGAGGGGGGGAGGGGTTTTGGTGGATGGGTTGGTGGTTTGGACACCCTAAAATGGATGGGAAAAAAGGCAAAAGGACCTGGTATCTTTGTGGGCCACAAACTTTAGTGGGACCCTGGTGTGATGAGGCCACAGACTATCGTGGGACCTTGGGTGTTGGGAGTGGGAACAAAAAAAAAAAAACTGGGCCAGTTTGTTGTTTTGTTTTGGGGGTTTAGGTATGAATGTGGAGTGAATGTTGGAAGGGGATATTTTTGGAAAAAAAGGGTTAAGGTCTTCCCTTGCTGGGGGGGACTTTTGGAAATGACGTTTTATGTTCCATGAACATTGCAGGACATTTTTGCCTTTTAATTCATACTGGACATTATAATTTGGACTTGTTTGTGTTTTGCAATTTGTTCTTTGTGCAGTGTGTTTTATGGTTTGTTTTATACTTTTCTAATAAAAAGAGTTCCAGGACTCGGCTGAGGTTCCTGTACTGAGCTGTGTAACAACCTGTGCCCTGGCTATGGCTCTGCTGAGGAGCTCGTGTTCAGCGTTCTGCTGTGAGGACTGATGCTGATCCGGAGTGGACTGAGGTGGGGAGAGCTGACCATGTGAATAAATGTTGTAGAGGCCTCCAGGGGGCAGCGTGGCTGGTGTGAGGGGGGCATGGGCTAGGTAGAGGGGCATCCAGGGGTGCTGCGTGGCTGGTGTGAGGGGGGCATGGGCTGGGTAGAGGGGCATCCAGGGGGGCTGCGTGGCCGGTGTGAGGGTGGCCATGGCAACGAGTCCTGGTTCCCTGTCATGCGTGGTTCACCTTGATGGCCGTGCGTGACGTATCTGGCTCGGGCGGTTCAGCGTGCATGCGCTGATGGTCCAGGAGATGATTAGGGCCTGCGGTCACGTGACTGGAACGGACCAAAAGTATATTTAAAAAGACATGGAATGTCCTATTAAACAATCCCCCCCGAGGAATCCATAGGATATACCACGCGAAACACGCATTGAGGTCCTTGTTTATTCTGGGTGCTGATCTAATGTGGGTAAGAGTGCAATATATTTCTTTAGCTTTTTTTCATAGGGCACTATAGGCCATATGGCACGTGGTACATATCCATAGTGATGAAATATGCCATAATTTTGTACCAGTGCATAAATGACTTGAATACTAGCACTTCTTGTACTTTATCCCAATAGATATTTAACATCTATTATTATGTTGTATATGTGTCACCCAGTTTGGTTGTCTGTGTGTCGTCCTTTTTAATCATGTATGTCTTTTCTGTATATTGTTTACAATAAAGTTTTTTGATTCTTTGCCATATACTCTGTATTTGGTTCCTTTTTGCTATATAACAGCAGAAACAAGTCCAGGGGCGCCTCCGGCCAGGGAAAATATAGAAATAGTCCTTGGATAAGTTCAATGGATCCAGCAGATGAGGGACACAACACAGTCCCACGTGGCGGCTTCTATCAATCCACACACGCCAGGAGGATCTGGCCGCAGCCTGAGACCCTCCAGCATCGGGAGGCCCCACACAACTGACTGGGCCAAACATGAGTCTATTGTTCTGTCTACTGGGATCAGCCCCTGGATGGGGGAAGGGTTCTGTAGCACCCTGAGGATTCGGCTGCTACAGGAGTATTGCACCTCAGCCAGAGGTGTGATATTCCACTCCCGGGTAAGGATGGAGTGTGGAACTGAGCTCGGAGCGCTGCATGCACTACACACATCCCATTTCCGAGGGGCAGGCCGACGGTACTCCCACTTAGAAATGTGCAGGTACGACCGTGTCTGTCCCTGGCTGGAGTGGGAGGGGGGTGGAACATCCCTGTAGTGTAGGGGCAGATAAGGGGAGCAGTCTGGGTAGAGATAGGAGCTCATTGGGTGCTGGTCACCTGAGCTCACACATAGAGGGTTATATAAGGTGGGAACCATCTTAGATCAGGGTCAGTCTGTCAGAGTCAGAGAGTCAGAAGGAGAGGTCCAGATGAGCCTGCAGAGAGAGAGAGGAGAAAAGAAAGAAAGACCCAGAGGGGGAAAAAGAAAGGACTCTGAGATCCCAAATCCAAACATCGGGTGAAGAGTTGGCAACAGGGTACCGGATCCCAAACTGGTGGGGGCTACAGCACACCTCAGCCAGAGACCGGAGGCCGTGGGCAGCATCTGCCACGGCCACCCACCACATCCACCCCGAAGGCAGACCACGAGTAGGGTCAGGGAACCCAGGGCCAAGGGTCTCCCAACAGAAGACCCGAGGGAGCTGGACCTAGGTGGATCCCTGGTGGGGACGGCCAGAGGACAGGACAGAAAGGAGGGCTCAGGGCCACGCTCCGGACTTGCTTGGGGGTTGGCCGAATCCAGGACCTGGTGGACGCAGCACGGCTCGGGTGGTCACTTGAGGCCGGAGTGACCGGAACATCTGCAGTAAGTAAACACCCTGAACTGCACAACCCGACTCTGTCTCTGATTATCATCTACACTGCACCACCACAACCCCCATCCTCTGCACCTGACCCCCTGAGGCTATTCCCCTCCCGTTGGGGGTTATACTATCAAAGCTGCACCAACACCATCAGCCTCAGCGGACCCTGCTGCAGCGGCGGCCGTAGTGACCGCAATACAACGGGTGGCGTAGTCGACATAAAGAACTTTATAACATCTGTAGGACTGCCACACACACTGAGCTTGACGCCCTGGGCACGGACCGGGTCACAGCCGCTCGGAGACTACAACCCCCCATCTGATCCGGCTCCGGGTATTCTCCCTAAGAATATGGCCCAGGGGGCGCGTCAACTTTGGCGTAGTCGGCAGGATTACGTGCCCGCAACACCCGGGTACTGCGTGCCTGAAGAAAAGTACACCGTTACCTCAAAAAGAAGTCTCCCGCCGGTTCCGGAGGGTCCCCGCCATCGGACCCCATCACCAGTCGATTCCCGCCGGTTGTCCGCCATTTCCAGCTTTTTCCCGCCATCTGCAGAGTTTCCCGCCACTGGGAGACGATTCCCGCCATTTCCAAAGATTTCCCGCCTTGGAAGAGCGGACGCCATTATGGGCGTGCCAGAGGATGGCAAGAAGCCGCCTCCCATCGTGGGCCAGGACGAAGAATGGCGCCAAAAGCGGAAACCGCCCCCACCAACAGAGACTGTGATGCTAGAGGTGTCCATCAGCGTAAAAGAACTGCCCCTGGAGCTGACAGTCACCAAGTTGCCCCGGGACCGCCCTCGAAGTGGGAGGAGACTGAAGAAAAGAACCAAGATGGGTGTCGCCTGGAGCAGTCTGGAGAGAGCGCACCCGGAGACAAGAAGCCTAGAGCTGAGTCCAGAAGCTTACCCGGAGATGAAAGGAGAGCAGAGCAGCACCGGCCCGCTGGCCAGGAGCCTGCTGGAAACAGCAAAAGGAGAGCAGAGCAGCACCGACCCGTTGGTCAGGAGCCTGCTGGAAACAACGACCCCACTAGGGCTAGTGGAGGTCCTAGCACAGCTCCCCCGAGACCGGGAGTGTGCGCAGACCGCGCTGGAGGGCCTCGCAAGGAGGATGGCCCGGGTGCAGCGAGAGACGTTGGCGGAGTGGAGCCGAGAGATGGCCCAGCAGACCGAGACCCGTCAGCGGAGCACGCCACCCAAGACGAGGAGACAGACCGCCTCTGAGGATGGCGCGGGAGGACTGAAGGCCGGAGACGGCGCCGAAAAGGGAGCCGAACGGACGGAGGCAGGTAAAGGGGACGTCTCTACCCCAAACCGGGACACCGCTTACCTGCCCCAGCTCCCCGTCGCAGAGCCCGAAGTACCCCCTGCCGTGCCCGTAACCGCAACGTCACCGCCGCAGACTAGGCCCCAACCGGAAGCCGCGACCCCTGTGACGTCACACGCCTCGACCCCGAGCGTGGCCAAGCAGGAAGTACCACCAGCCTGGTCGCAAGGCCTAGTACCCCCGGGCGCGGCATTACCAACAGCGCCCTCTACCTCCGCGGAGCCACCGGCCTGGTCGCAGGGCCAAGTAGCCCAGGGCGCCGCCGTCCTTACGGTGCCCTTCACTTTTCAGGTGCCCCAGGCCTGGCCGCAAGGCCTGGGCAACCCGGGCGCCACCACCACCGCGCCCGTAAGACCAAGAGTGCCGCATCTGGGAGAAGACCTGTTCGCCCAACACACGTGCCCGGATGGGCAGCCCTTCATCTGGCCCCGGGAGTACTATGAATTAGAGCTCCAAAAGAGGGCAGGGCCCATGTGTGAGCCCCTGATCCCGGCTCCGAAACCCGTGAAAAGGACCTCGCCCCCGCTGGAGGAGGCACAGTTTGAGTGGGACCCCACCGGAGAAGATCTCATGGGGTTCACTCAGTCACTCAGGAGACCCGGGCAGCTGCAGCGGAGCGTGCAGAGTGCTGCCGGCAGCAGCTTGAAGTCTTCGAGAGGGAGCGGAGAGAGAGGCGGGTCCGGGAACAACAAGCCCAAATAAGGAGCGCGGAGCAGAAGAGCCGGACCAGGAGAGACCCCCGTGCAGCGCATAGTCCCCGCACCACCGGGACTGTGATCAAGTTCAATCTGCAGCATGGGTGGGGTTTCATCAGGGATCACCGCACCCCAGGCGACGTCTTCGTGACAAGAAGAGACGTTGAGTCCCACCTACCGGAGGGACACAGAGGCCGTGACCTTTATCTAGGGGACGAGGTCACCTTCACCCGGCACAAGTGTGCCAAAGGACCCTACGCCCTCCATGTGCATCGCCTGACGGAGGAGGAGCTGCGGTGTGAGGAGGAAGAGCAAGAGGACCCGGACGGGTCTGAAGCTAAAGCCAACTACAAAGAAAGAGCAGGAGGACGCCGTCGTTGAGTACGGTAGTGAAGAAGCTGTATATAGTTACCCGTCGGGGTACCAAAAACTGTTGCTGCTATTATAGTCCCCGTTGGGACCAGCGAATTGAACTGTTAACCCGTGTGTCCCCTATCCATTACCAGGCTGAGGACTGTGAACAGCCATCCCTAATCCCTAACATCTGGCCGAGGACTGGGAGCGGCCACTATCCCTTTGTATATAGTTGCGCTTCCTAGAGCGCCCCCTACTGGTTTTACCGGAAAACCACTTTCAAGAAAGGACTGTCGCACTTTGCCCGGTCATCAGTTGCACAGTGACCGGAGGAGCTAGAAGACGACGAGAATGTTATCTATCTGAAGAAGTTTTATTGATATATATATATTGTTATATGATAATGTTTTATATGTTTTTATTATGTTTATGCAAAGAAAAAAATTGTATGTTTGTGGTGTTTTGTCTTACAGCCCGAGGACGTGCTGTGGTTTACCAGGGGGGAATGTAGCACCCTGAGGATTCGGCTGCTACAGGAGTATTGCACCTCAGCCAGAGGTGTGATATTCCACTCCCGGGTAAGGATGGAGTGTGGAACTGAGCTCGGAGCGCTGCATGCACTACACACATCCCATTTCCGAGGGGCAGGCCGACGGTACTCCCACTTAGAAATGTGCAGGTACGACCGTGTCTGTCCCTGGCTGGAGTGGGAGGGGGGTGGAACATCCCTGTAGTGTAGGGGCAGATAGGGGGAGCAGTCTGGGTAGAGATAGGAGCTCATTGGGTGCTGGTCACCTGAGCTCACACATAGAGGGTTATATAAGGTGGGAACCATCTTAGATCAGGGTCAGTCTGTCAGAGTCAGAGAGTCAGAAGGAGAGGTCCAGATGAGCCTGCAGAGAGAGAGAGGAGAAAAGAAAGAAAGACCCAGAGGGGGAAAAAGAAAGGACTCTGAGATCCCAAATCCAAACATCGGGTGAAGAGTTGGCAACAGGGTACCGGATCCCAAACTGGTGGGGGCTACAGCACACCTCAGCCAGAGACCGGAGGCCGTGGGCAGCATCTGCCACGGCCACCCACCACATCCACCCCGAAGGCAGACCACGAGTAGGGTCAGGGAACCCAGGGCCAAGGGTCTCCCAACAGAAGGCCCGAGGGAGCTGGACCTAGGTGGATCCCTGGTGGGGACGGCCAGAGGACAGGACAGAAAGGAGGGCTCAGGGCCACGCTCCGGACTTGCTTGGGGGTTGGCCGAATCCAGGACCTGGTGGACGCAGCACGGCTCGGGTGGTCACATGAGGCCGGAGTGACCGGAACATCTGCAGTAAGTAAACACCCTGAACTGCACAACCCGACTCTGTCTCTGATTATCATCTACACTGCACCACCACAACCCCCATCCTCTGCACCTGACCCCCTGAGGCTATTCCCCTCCCGTTGGGGGTTATACTATCAAAGCTGCACCAACACCATCAGCCTCAGCGGACCCTGCTGCAGCGGCGGCCGTAGTGACCGCAATACAACGGGTGGCGTAGTCGACATAAAGAACTTTATAACATCTGTAGGACTGCCACACACACTGAGCTTGACGCCCTGGGCACGGACCGGGTCACAGCCGCTCGGAGACTACAACCCCCCATCTGATCCGGCTCCGGGTATTCTCCCTAAGAATATGGCCCAGGGGGCGCGTCAGTTCACACCCTCTAGATGGAACAAGAGATGTTGACCTAGGCCTGATAACATTACAGTCCATGAACACAGGGGAGGGACACGCTGTTAGGCTGTGTGCCCACGATGCGTTTAAGCACCGGCAAAAACGCTGCAGAAACGCTTAAATGCATGGTAGAAGGCCTGCCATGTTCCCCAATGATAATCCGTGCTGTGCACATGCTGCGTGTTTTTCCGGAATGATAATCCGCAGCATGTCCATTAATTTTGCGGACACGCAGCGTAATTGCCGCCATTGACTTGCATTGAGACGCATATCATCTGTGTCCGCACATTTGCACACATGGATAATATGCGTTTCTATGTGCGGATGGCACCCGGGTGTGGAGGACAGGAGACTCTCTTCCGGACCTGGGTACCATAGAACCTGTGAAAAAAAGAATAAAATAAAAAATAAATATTATTCTTGCCTTCTGATGGCTCGCGGTGTCCCTTTCTTCACTTGCCGGCAGCGTGCTGTGGACTGAAGGACCTGCGCTGACGTCAGTCATATGACGGCAGGTCCTTCAGTGTACCGCGCGCTGTCGGCAGCCAGGACGGAGCGAAGCAAGACAGCGGGGGCCATCAGAAGGTAAGTATAGATTTATTTTTTACCATTCTTTCGGTCACACTATAAAAATCCATGCCGGTTGCATGGATTTATATAGTGTGACCAAGTTGTCAAGCACTTTCCAAGTGATGTTAAAATCGCTTGGAAAGCGCTTGTCAACCCGCATGCGGAAATGCAAGTGAAGAACGCTTCACATCCGCATGTGCAATCCGCATGTGCAATCCGCATGCGTTTTTTCTGCCAGGGAGATGCGGAAACTGAGCATTTCTGCATCGTGGGCACATAGCCTTACACCCCTTACACTAAAGCAGGTTACATTACATAGAGTACATGAACACAGGCTGGGGAGGGACACACTGTTACTGTCATATTGGATAAAATATAAGTTGCTGAGGTTAGGACCACCAGGGACCCCAATGTTACTTAGGAAAGACTATGTCCATGTTTGATAAAATAATTTTCACGTATGCTTAGCACAGGTCGGTCCGTCCATTTATGGATTCTGTATAGGACTAATAAAAATAGGCCATCCCAGCACTCGGCTATGTCATTTATGTACATAAATGCATACAAAATATTAACTACTCGAGCTAAATTGCTGCATTGTCACCTTAAAGAACTATGCACCTGATTAATGTCTTGATGAGAGGGCGGAGGTGAAGGACGCAGCTCCTGATTCATTAAGAGACATATTCATCAGAAGCGTCTGATGGCTGGACAGCGCCTCCATGCGCTATGCCACTTACTGGAGGAGGATTTGTAGCGACCACCGCTGCTCATGATGAAGTTGCCAAACAGCAGTCATCACAACCCTGCCCACTTACCGATAAAAATGCCATTAGAAAGGAAAAAGTTGCAACATTTTTACATAGTCTTCAGTTGCATCCAAATTATACGATTGAGCATTTTATAACAGAATTCTGGAGTAAAAACTATGTTGAATAGGGTCCTATGGGTTTTGTTCTGTTTAAGCTGAGTTGATGCAGGTCTGTGCTATGACGTCAATTCAAGTTAAACCCTTTTATCTACAGGTGCATCTCACTAAATTAGAATATCATCAAAAAGTTAATTTATTTCAGTTCTTCAATACAAAAAGTGAAAGTCATATTATATAGAGTCATTACACACCTGAACAAGGGATGTATAAGCGGGGCCCAATTGCAAGACTAGACAAGCAACAGAAGATTAGACCCCTAAAATATAACTTTTATTCGAATATGCTAAAAAGGACTCAGTAGTCACCATAACAACAAACACAAAAACAAGACAAAATGCCAGGGAACAGGGATAAGTCACACATCAGTCAGGAAGGATTACGGGCTCTATCTGTCCCTATTTTGTCCCTAAATTCTCTCCCTTGGGTCTCCTTAAATGCATATCATCTATGATGAATTGTCGGCTTCTTAATCTGTACGTTCACTTTTCTCTATCTTTTATTCACAATTGTGGTTTTTTAAATATAAAGATAGATATTTACCAGGGATATTAGGGACACCAACGTTGAGCGGGGGCGCCACGGAGCAAAAATTAGGGTGCCAACCTCCGCTGTCAGGAAGGGAGAGAATTTAGGGACAAAATAGGGACAGATAGAGCCCGTAATCCTTCCTGACTGATGTGTGACTTATCCCTGTTCCCTGGCATTTTGTCTTGTTTTTGTGTTTGTTGTTATGGTGACTACTGAGTCCTTTTTAGCATATTCGAATAAAAGTTATATTTTAGGGGTCTAATCTTCTGTTGGTTGTCTAATAGAGTCATTACACACAGAGTGATCTATTTCAAGTGTTTATTTCTGTTAATGTTGATGATTATGGCTTACAGCCAATGAAAACACAAAAGTCATTATCTCAGTAAATTAGAATACTTTATAACAGCTTGAAAAATTATTTTAAAATCTGAAATGTTATCCTACTGAAATGTATGGTCAGTAAATGCCCTCAATAATTGGTCTGGGATCCTTTTGCATCAATTACTGCATCAATGCGGCAATGTGGCATGGAGGCGATCAGCCTGTGGCACTGCTGAGGTGTTATGGAAGCCCAGATGGCTTTGATAGCAGCCTTCAGCTCGTCTGCATTGTTGGGTCTGGTGTCTCTCGTCTTCCTCTCGACAATACCCCATAGATTCTCTATAATAGATTCTCTATGGGGTTATGGTCAGGTGAGTTTTCTGCCAATCAAGCACAGTGATACTGTTGTGTGTAAACCAGGTACTGGTACTTTTGGCCGTGTGGACAGGGGCCAAGTCCTGCTTGAGAATGACATTTCCATCTCCAAAAAGCTTGTCGGCAGAGGGAAGCATGAAGTGCTGTAAAATGTCCTGGTAGACGGCTGCGCTGACTTTGGTCTTGATAAAACAGAGTGGACCTACACCAGCAGATGTCATGGCTCCTCAAACCATCACTGATTGTGGAAACTTCACACTAGACCTCCAGCAGCTTGGATTGTGGCCTCTCCACTCTTCCTCCAGACTCTGATACCTTGTGGAGTGTGTCAGTGACTGCCTTCTGGACATCTGTCAAGCCAGCAGTTTTCCCCATGATTGTGGAGCCTACTGAAACAGACTAAGGGACCTTGTTAAATGCTTAGGAAGCCTTTGCAGGTGTTTTTTGTTAATTATTCTAATTTACTGAGATAATGACTTTTGTGTTTTCATTGGCTGCAAGCCATAATCATCAACATTAACAGAAATAAACACTTGAAATAGATGACTCTGTCTGTAATGACTCTATATGAGTTTCACTTTTTGTATTGAAGAACTGAAATAAATTAACTTTTTGATGATATTCTAATTTAGTGAGATGCACCTGTATTTTTAGAATTATCACACCAGTACACCTGTTTTCTCATTTGCAAGACTTAAGTAAACCTTGTATGATATCTTTTTCATTTGTGAATGTCCTTATACTTTCAAGCAGAACCTAGCCACCCCACAATGCAATAACCCATCGATCAGTGCAAGCCCTCCATTTTCCATGGATATCCATATTATGGACTGTGTATACGTTTCTTTTGCCTGAACTGCGCACCCCTCGGTGAAGACAGTGAGTTTTTTGGGGGCAGCTTATGGTCGGCTCAGGATATGAACACCCCCTGATCTGCTTGAAAATATAACTGAAATAAAATGTTGAGAAAAAATTTCAAATATCACGTTGACCCTTCAAGTCACTGTCTTGTAAATCTGTATCACTTCTACACAGAATAGGTGATTGGTCTGAAATCACTCGGGGTGTAAAGAGAATCTGTCATCACAGAATAACTAATCAAACCAATCGCAGCCCCTCAGTATATCATGGCACCCTGTATCTTGATTGGCAGCTGTAGCTTTATAGACTCGAGTGGGGGTCTCAAACATTTGGCCACAGAGGCTGCTTCATGCAGGCCGCAGGCACCATACACCTTGAGGATTGTGGCACGTCAGCACTTTTTCAGTGGAACATATTGCAGGCGCCGTGCACAGACAAGCTCTTTGCTCAGCTATACCAATGCCAACTGTGGGTCAATCACAGGCCAGCAGCTAATGTCTGCAGGGGACCAGGATGGGAACAGTACTAGAAGATGAGGATCAGGATCTTGACATTACTGCAAAGAGACATTACTACAAAAAGGGGACCAGGAAGGGACACGTTACTGTGAGATAGGGAGCCGAATGGTGAGATTGCTACAAAAAGGGGACCAGGTAAGAGGATATTTCTACAAGATGGCCATGATGGGAGACAATAAAACAAGATGAGTACCATGACGGGGGACATAAGCACAAGATAGGAACCATGATGGGGACAACCCCACTAGGCCTGGTGGAGATCCTGGCACAGCTCCCCCGAGACCGGGAGTGTGCACAGACCGCGCTGGAGGGCCTCGCACGGAGGATGGCCCAGGTGCAGCGAGACACGCTGGCGGAGTGGAGCAAAGAGATGGCCCAGCAGACCGGAACCCGTCAGCGGAGCACGCCACCCGAGACGAGGAGACAGACCGCCTCTGAGGATGGAGCAGGAGGAGTGAAGGCCGGAGACGGCGCCGAGGAGGGAGCTGAACAGACGGAGGCAGGTAAAGGGGACGTCACTACCCCAAGCGGAGAAACCGTGAGCCTGCCCCAGCTCCCCGTCGCAGAGCCCGAAATTCCCCCTGCCGTGCCCGTCGCTGCACCGTCACCGCTCCAGACTAGGCCCCAAGCAGAAGCCGCGGCCGCGACCCCTGTGACTTCACGCGCCTCAACTCTGAGCGCGGCCAAGCAGGAAACACCACCGGCTTGGTCGCAGGGCCGAGCGCCCCCGGGCGCTGCAGTGCCAACAGCGCCCTCTACCTCCACCGTGCCACCGGCCTGGTCGCAGGGCCAAGTAACCCCGGGCGCCGCCGTCCTAACGGTGCCCTTTACCTTTAGGGTGCCCCAAGCCTGGTCGCAAGGCCTGGTCAACCCGGGCGCCGCTACCATCACCGCGCCCTCAACATCTCGAGTGCCGCACCTGGGTGAAGATCTATTTGCCCAGCACACGTGCCCGGATGGGCAGCCTTTTATATGGCCACAGGAGTACTACCAACTGGAACTCCAAAAAGCAAGGCCCCTGTGCGAGCCCCTGATTCCGGCTCCGAAGCCCGTCAGGAGAACCCCGCTTCCGCTGGAAGAAGTGTAGCACCCTGAGGATTCGGCTGCTACAGGAGTATTGCACCTCAGCCAGAGGTGTGATATTCCACTCCCGGGTAAGGATGGAGTGTGGAACTGAGCTCAGATAGCTGCATGCACTACATACATCCCATTTCCGAGGGACAGACCTATGGTACTCCCACTAGGAAAATGTGCAGGTACAACCGTGTCTGTCCCTGGCTGGAGTGGGAGGGTGGTGGAACATCCCAGTAGTGTAGGGGCAGATAGGGGGAGCAGTCTGGGTAGTGCTAGGAGCTCATTGGGTGCTGGTCACCTGAGCTCACACATAGAGGGAGTATATAAGGTGGGAACCATCTTAGAACAGGGTCAGACGTCAGTCAGTCAGTCAGCCAGTCAGTCTGTTTTAGTGAAGACTTTGCAGAGCAGTGGAGGAAAGCAGAGGAGCAGAGCAGCCCCAGGCCCAGAGAGAGAGAGGAGAAAGAAAGACCCAGAGGGGAAGAAAGAAGGAACTCTAAGAGTCCAAATTAAATCAAAGGGTGAAGAGTTGGCACAAGGGTACCGGATCCCAAACTGGTGGAGGGCACTTATCCTCAGCCAGAGACCGGAGGCCGTGGGCAGAATCTGCCACGGCCACCCACTATATCCACCCGGAAGGCAGACCACGCATAGGGTCAGGGAACCCAGAGACAAGGGTTTACCAACAAGAGGCCCGAGGGAGCCGGACTTAGGTGGATCCCTGGTGGGGAAGGCCAGAGACGAGGACAGGACAGAAAGGGAGCTCAGAACCACGCTCCAGAACTACTTGGGGGTTGGCCGAGTCCAGGACCTGGTGGACGCAGCACGGCTCGGGTGGTCACTCAAGGCCGGAGTGACCAGTACAAGAACAGCAGTAAGTAAAAACCCTGAACTGCAGAACCCGACTCTGACTCTCATTACCATCCTCACTGCACCTCCACAACCACCATCCTCTGCACCTGACCCCCTGAGGCCATACCCCTCCCGTTGGGGGTTATACTACCGAAGCTGCACAAACACCATCAGCCTCAGCGGACCCTGCTGCAGCGGCGGCCGTAGTGACCGCAATTCAATGGGTGGCGTAGTCGACATAAAGAACATCCAGTAACATCATAGGACTGCCACACACTGAGCTTGACACCCTGGGCACGGACCGGGTCACAGCCGCTCGGAGACTACAACCCCCATCTGATCCGGCTCCGGGTATTCCCCTAAAGAATATGGCTCAGGGGGCGCGTCAACTTTGGCGTAGTCGGCAGGATAACGTGCCCGCAACAACCGGGTACTGCGTGCCTGAAGAAAAGTTCACCGTTACCTCAAAAAGAAGTCTCCCGCCGGTTCCGGAGGGTCCCCGCCATCGGACCCCATCACAAGTCGATTCCCGCCGGTTGTCCGCCATTTGCAGCTTTTTCCCGCCATCTGCAGAGTTTCCCGCCACTGGGAGACGATTCCCGCCATTTCCAAAGATTTCCCGCCTTGGAAGAGCGGACGCCATTATGGGCGTGCCAGAGGATGGCAAGAGGCCGCCTCCCATCGTGGGCCAGGTCGAAGAATGGCGCCAAAAGCGGAAACCGCCCCCACCAACAGAGACTGTGATGCTGGAAGTGTCCATCAGCGTGAAGGAACTGCCCCTGGAGCTGACAATCACCAAGTTGCCCCGGGACCGCCCTCGAAGTGGGAGGAGACAGAACAAAGGAACGAAGATGGGTGCCGCCTGGAGCAGTCTGGAGAGAGCGCACCCGGAGACAAGAAGCCTGGAGCAGAGTCCAGAGAAAGCTTACCCGGAGATGGAAGGCGAGGCGGGCAGCACCGACCCAGTGGTCAGGAGCCTGCTGGAAGCAACAAGTCCACTAGGCTTAGTGGAGATCCTAGCACAGCTCCCCCGAGATCGGGAGTGTGCACAGACTGCGCTGGAGGGCCTCGCACGGAGGATGGCCCAGGTGCAACGGGAGGCGTTGGCGGAGTGGAGCCGAGAGATGGCCCAGCAGACTGAAACCCGTCAGCGGAGCACGCCACCCGAGAAGAGGAGACAGACCGCCTCTGAGGATGGCGCAGGAGGACTCAAGGCCGGAGACGGCGCCGAGAAGGGAGCCGAACGAATGGAGGCAGGTAAAGGGGACGTCTTTACCTCAAACCGGGAAACCGCGTACCTGCCCCAGCTCCCCGTCGCAGAGCCCGAAGTACCCCCTGCCGTGCCCGTCGCTGCAACGTCACCGCCGCAGACTAGGCCTCAACCGGAAGCCGCGACCCCTGTGACGTCACGCGCCTCGACCCCGAGCGCGGCCAAACAGGAAACACCATCGGCCTGGTCGCAAGGCCTAGTACCCCCGGGCGCCGCAATACCAACAGCGCCCCCTACCTCCGCGGAGCCCCCGGCCTGGTCGCAGGGCCGAGTAACCCAGGGCGCCGCCGTCCTTACGGTGCCCTTTACTTTCAAGGTGCCCCAAGCCTGGTCGCAAGGCCTGGGCAACCCGGGCGCCGCTACCATCAACGCGCCCTCAACATCAAGAGTGCCGCACCTGGGTGAAGACCTGTTCGCCCAGCATACGTGCCCGGATGGGCAGCCCTTTGTCTGGCCAGAAGAATACATCCAGCTGGAGCTGCAAAAAGCAAGGGCCATGTGCGAACCCCTGATCCCGGCTCCAAAGCCCGTAAAGAGGATCTCGCCCCCGCTGGAAGAGACCCAGTTTGAGTGGGACCCCACCGGAGAAGATCTCATGGGGTTCACTCAGGAGACTCGGGCAGCCGCAGCGGAGCGTGCAGAGTGCTGCCGCCAGCAGCTCGAGGTCTTCGAGAGGGAGCGGAGAGAGAGGCGGGTCCGGGAACAGCAAGCCCAAATAAGGAGCGCGGAGCAGAAGAGCCGGACCAGGAGAGACCCCCGTGCAGCGCATGGTCCCCGTACCATCGGGACTGTGATAAAGTTCAACCTGCAGCATGGGTGGGGTTTCATCAGGGATCACCACACCCCCGGCGACGTCTTCGTGACCAGAAGAGACGTTGAGTCCCACCTACCGGAGGGACACAGAGGTCGTGACCTGTATATAGGGGACGAGGTCACCTTCACCCGGCACAAGTGTGCCAAAGGACCCTACGCCCTCCATGTGCATCGCCTGACGGAGGAGGAGCTGCGGTGTGAGGAGGAGCAAGAGGACCCGGACGGGTCTGAACCTGAAACGAATCAACCAACAAGAAAGAGCAGGAGGAAGCCGTAATTGAAGTACGGTATTGTGAGACTGTAAAATAGTTACCCGTCGGGGTACCAAAAACTGTTGCTGCTATTATAGTCCCCGTTGGGACCAGCGAATTGAACTGTTACCCGTGTGTCCCCTATCCATTACCTGGCCGAGGACTGAGAGCGGCCACTTTCCCTTGTATATAGTTGCGCTTCCTAAAGCGCCCCCTACTGGTTTTATAGGAAAGCCGTATTTATTCTTCAAGAGACAATTGCACTTTTCCCGGTCACAAGTTGCACCGTGACCGGAGGAACCAGAAGCAAGAAGAGTTTGCCAGAATGTTGTTTATGAAAAGTTTAATATGAAAAGTTTTAATGCTGCTAATATATGACGTTTTATATGTTTTATTATGTTGATGTTTATGAAAAAAAAAAAATTGTATGTTTTGGTGTTTTGTTTCCTTACAGCCCGAGGACGTGCTGTGGTTTACCAGGGGGGAATGTAGCACCCTGAGGATTCGGCTGCTACAGGAGTATTGCACCTCAGCCAGAGGTGTGATATTCCACTCCCGGGTAAGGATGGAGTGTGGAACTGAGCTCAGATAGCTACATGCACTACATACATCCCATTTCCGAGGGACAGACCTATGGTACTCCCACTAGGAAAATGTGCAGGCACAACCGTGTCTGTCCCTGGCTGGAGTGGGAGGGGGGTGGAACATCCCAGTAGTGTAGGGGCAGATAGGGGGAGCAGTCTGGGTAGTGATAGGAGCTCATTGGGTGCTGGTCACCTGAGCTCACACATAGAGGGAGTATATAAGGTGGGAACCATCTTAGAACAGGGTCAGACGTCAGTCAGTCAGTCAGCCAGTCAGTCTGTTTTAGTGAAGACTTTGCAGAGCAGTGGAGGAAAGCAGAGGAGCAGAGCAGCCCCAGGCCCAGAGAGAGAGAGGAGAAAGAAAGACCCAGAGGGGAAGAAAGAAGGAACTCTAAGAGCCCAAATTAAATCAAAGGGTGAAGAGTTGGCACAAGGGTACCGGATCCCAAACTGGTGGAGGGCACTTATCCTCAGCCAGAGACCGGAGGCCGTGGGCAGAATCTGCCACGGCCACCCACTATATCCACCCGGAAGGCAGACCACGCATAGGGTCAGGGAACCCAGAGACAAGGGTTTACCAACAAGAGGCCCGAGGGAGCCGGACTTAGGTGGATCCCTGGTGGGGAAGGCCAGAGACGAGGACAGGACAGAAAGGGAGCTCAGAACCACGCTCCAGAACTACTTGGGGGTTGGCCGAGTCCAGGACCTGGTGGACGCAGCACGGCTCGGGTGGTCACTCAAGGCCGGAGTGACCAGTACAAGAACAGCAGTAAGTAAAAACCCTGAACTGCAGAACCCGACTCTGACTCTCATTACCATCCTCACTGCACCTCCACAACCACCATCCTCTGCACCTGACCCCCTGAGGCCATACCCTCCCGTTGGGGGTTATACTACCGAAGCTGCACAAACACCATCAGCCTCAGTGGACCCTGCTGCAGCGGCGGCCGTAGTGACCGCAATTCAACGGGTGGCGTAGTCGACATAAAGAACATCCAGTAACATCATAGGACTGCCACACACTGAGCTTGACACCCTGGGCACGGACCGGGTCACAGCCGCTCGGAGACTACAACCCCCATCTGATCCGGCTCCGGGTATTCCCCTAAAGAATATGGCTCAGGGGGCGCGTCAGAAGCACAGTTCGAGTGGGACCCCACCGGAGAAGACCTCATGGGGTTCACCCAAGAAACACGGGCAGCCGCAGCGGAGCGTGTGGAGTGCTGCCGCCAGCAGTTGGCAGTCTTCGAGCGAGAACGGAGAGAGAGGCGGGTCCGTGAGCAGCAGATGCAGATACGGAGCGCGGAGCAGAAGAGCCGGAACAGGAGAGACCCCCGTGCAGCTCATGGTCCCCGTACCTCCGGGACTGTGATTAAATTTCAATTGCAGCACGGTTGGGGCTTCATAAGAGACCATCATACCCCCGGCGACGTCTTTGTCACCCGCAGAGACGTAGAAAGCCATCTGCCGGAGGGACACAGAGGTCGTGACCTATATGTAGGGGATGAGGTCACCTTTACCCGGCACAAGTGTGCCAAAGGACCCTACGCTCTCCATGTACACCGGCTGACGGAGGAGGAGCTGCGGTGTGAGGAGGAGCAAGAGGACCCGGACGGGTCTGAAGCTTACCAGCAAGAAGGAGCAGGAGGAAGCCGTCATTAAAGTACGGTAAAGAGAGACTGTATATAGTTACCCGTCGGGGTACCAGAACTGTTGCTGCTTTAAATATGTTCCCCGTTGGGACAAGTGTGAACTTTAACCCGTGTGTCCCTATTCCCACTGACCGAGGACTGAGAGCGGCCACACCTCCATTGTATATAGTTGCGCTTTCTAAGGCGCCCCCTACTGGTTTTATAGGAAAGCTGAGTTTTTCAAGAAGAGACTGTGCACTTTACCCGGTCACAAGTCGCACCGTGGCCAGAGGAACAAGAAAAAAGTTTTATGATATATGATGTTTTATATGTTGATGTGTTATGAAAAAAAAAAAAAAAAATTGTATGTTTTTGGATGTTTTATTCTCTTACAGCCCGAGGACGTGCTGTGATTTACCAGGGGGGAATGTAGCACCCTGAGGACTCGGCTGCTACAGGGGTATTACACCTCAAGCCAGAGGTGTGGTATTCCACTCCTGGGTAAGGATGGAGTGTGGAACTGAGCTCAGTAGGCTGCATGCACTACATACATCCCATTTCCGGGGGACAGATCGATGGTACTCCCACTAGATATATGTGCAGGTACGACAGTGTCTGTCCCTGGCTGGAGTGGGAGGGGGGTGGAACATCCCAGTAGTGTAGGGGCAGATAGGGGGAGCAGTCTGGGTAAAGATAGGAGCTCATTGGGTGCTGGTCACCTGAGCTCACACATAGAGGGAGTATATAAGGTGGGAACCATCTTAGAACAGGGTCAGACAGTGAGACAGTCAGTCTTGTGTAGAGCAGAGGAGAAGAGCAGAGAAGCTCAGCCAGCTCCAAGGCCAAGAGAGAGAGAGAGGAGAAAAGAAGGACCCAGAGGGGAAAGAAGAAGGAACCCCAAGAACCTAAAATCAGACCAGAAGGGTGAAGGGTTGGCAACTCGGGTACCGGATCCCAAGCTGGCAGAGGCAAAGCACACCTTAGCCAGGAACCGGAGGTCATGGGCAGGATCTGCCACGACCCTCACTAAATCCACTGAGAAGGCACACCGAGTATAGGGTCAGGGAACCCAGAGAAAAGGTTTAACCAACAAGAGACCCGAGGGAGCCGGACATAAGTGGATCCCTGGTGGGAACGGCCGTAGAAAGGAAAGTCAGAAAGGGAGCTCAGGATCACGCTCCAGAATTGCTTGGGAGTTGGCCGAGTCCAGGACCTGGTGGACGCAGCACGGCTCGGGTGGTCACTCATGGCCAGAGTGACCAAAAGAACAGCAGTAAGTAAAAACCCTGAACTGCACAGCCCGACTCTGAGTCTTCTTACCATCCACACTGCACCTCCACAACCACCATCCTCTACATCTGACCCCCTGAGGCTATACCCCTCCCGTTGGGGGTTATACTACCACAGCTGCACACATACCACCAGCCTCAGCAGACCCTTCTGCAGCGGCGGCCGTAGTGACCGCAAATCAACGGGTGGCGTAGTCGACACAAAGAACATCCAACAACATCTGCAAGGACTGCCACACACTGAGTTTGACACCCTGGGCACGGACTGGGTCACCGCCACTCGGAGACTACAACCCCCATCTGATCCGGCTCCGGGTATCCACAAACAGCACTGGCCCAGGGGGCGCGTCAATTATACAAGATTACAACCACAATTCATGAAGAAACAAATTTTGCATGCCAGTATTTAATAAAATGTGAGAGGTAGAAAGCTTTTTTTTTGTTAAATTAAAAAATTTGTTTGTTTTTTATATTATCACTTTTCATAGTTTAAAAACTTACACAAAGCTCTGATTGTTCATGTTTGATAAAATTTTACTTTTCTTGTTTGTCCACCAGTCCTGGTCAGCACCAGCATTATGAAGAGCGGCTGGACATTATCATAATTTATATCACAAATGTGGCAGAAATGATCACATAAATGTTGTCTAGCTCCGCCCACTCTTCAGAAATGTCGCTGCTGTGGCTGGGACTGGTGGAAATACAGTAAAAGTCAAATTTGGGCAAAACTGAACAATCAGTGCTGTTTGTAATTATGTATGTCACAAAAAGTGACAATACATACATACATTTATAATTCCTATGCCATGAGATTGGAATCTATGAGGAGCTCCTGGAATTAACTCCATTCTGGAGGTTTCAGTCATGAGCCGTCTAGATTGGATTTGATCCTATGAGGACATCGCTCCAGCAACTCCATTCTACTCAGGTCACCAATGAACTGTACAGAATAGAGGCTACAGGGAGATCATCTAAAAATCCACACCGATCTAGACGGCTCACTAGTGAATCAGATAGAATGGAGTTGTTCAAATGAGGTCCTCAAAAAATCCACTCCAATCTATACGGCTCACTAGTGAATCAGCTACAATGGAGTTGCTCAAATGAGGTCCTCAAAAAATCCACTCCGATCTATACGGCTCACTAGTGAATCAGCTAGAATGGAGTTGCTCAAATGAGGTCCTCAACAAATCCACTCCAATACAATGTTGTAAATTATGAGGACTCTGTTGCTGCGCTCTGTTATGTTTCTCCCTGCGAAGCTCCGCTCACTCTTTGAAAAACTCGATTCCAGTCACCTCAGCACCAAACAGTACAGTTTGGAGGCTACAGTGAGATCCTCAAGAAATCCACTCCGATCTATACGGCTCACTAGTGAATCAGCTAGAATGGAGTTGCTCAAATGAGGTCCTCAACAAATCCACTCCAATACAATGTTGTAAATTATGAGGACTCTGTTGCTGCGCTCTGTTATGTTTCTCCCTGCGAAGCTCCGCTCACTCTTTGAAAAACTCGATTCCAGTCACCTCAGCACCAAACAGTACAGTTTGGAGGCTACAGGGAGATCCTCAAAATACCCACTCCGATCTAGATGGTTCACTAGTGAATCAGCTAGAATGGAGTTACTAAAATGAGGTCCTCAAAAAATCCACTCCGATCTAGACGGCTCACTAGTGAATCAGCTAGAATGGAGTTACTAAAATGAGGTCCACAAAAAATCCACTCCGATCTACACGGCTCACTAGTGAAACAGCTAGAATGGAGTTGCTCAAATGAGGTCCTCAAAAAATCCACTCCAATACAATGTTGTAAATTATGAGGACTGTGTTGCTGCGCTCTGTTATGTTTCTCCCTGCGAAGCTCCGCTCACTCTTTGAAAAACTCAATTCCAGTTGTGTCACCCTGGCCTGGATGCCACAAGTGTAATTAAAGCTGTGTCTGAGAGCAAGGGGGAGGTTCTCTGGTCAGGGGAACATTAGCATGCAATGCCTCCTGTCTCAGGCCAGTAGGGGGAGCAGGCTGCCCCTATAAAAGCTGGTACTGGGGGCAGGGTTTGAGAGAACTTGATGGCCTGTCTCAGCACTGAGACTTGTCCCAGAGCAGAGCAGGGACAGACAGTTGCACTGCACCTAAGAGGAAGTGTGGCAGGAGGAGAGCCACAAGCCAGAGACAAGAGGCGAAGAGAGCCTGTCTTGGCAGATAAAAGACTTACTTTACCAGACTTTGGTGTCTGAGGCTGGGAGGATTCCACATTCTCCAGCAGATAACCAGTTCGCAAGGGACTGTATATTCCTTGGCCTAAGAAGCCTGGAGGCCCTGCCACAACCGAAGGGACCAGTAAAGCCGTACAAGGCTGGGAGCAGAAAGGAACCCACGTCGCAGGCCATACAGGCGAGAATACACGGAAAGCTCGGAAACGTGGGCTGTTACCCTATAACGAGGAGATAGCCAGAAGGAGCGCAGAAGCACGGTAGGCCTACACCCTCACCCTGACCAGGGCTAATTTCCCCGTTGCTCTCAGACATCCAGGTCCCCTCCTAGCCGGGACTGTTTATGGGTGAGTTTACCTGTTTTAGTAAAGACCCTGGACTGCAACTTGTTGTCTGTGTGCTCCTTGCTCCTCCAGCACTATCGGCACCGGGACTCTCACTACCATCACTCCCACCATCCACCACACTGCCCTGGGGCCGCACTCTTCCCGTGGGGAGTCACACCATCCCAGCTGCATATATCATCAGCCCCAGCGGTCTGCCCTGCAGCGGCGGTTCCTAATGACCGCAAATCCACGGGTGGCGTAGTCGGACATAATCAATAGCACATAACGGACTACCACTGGCCTGACCACCCTGAGCCACGGAACCGGGTTGCCACTACTACCCCCATCGTTCCCTATTGCCCGGATCTGAGTGCCCCACGGCCCAGGGGGCGAGTCACAGTCACTTCAGCACCTGTACAGTTTGGAGGCTACAGGGAGATCCTCAACATACCCACTCCGATCTAGACGGCTCACTAGTGAATCAGCTAGAATGGAGTTGCTCAAATGAGGTCCTCAAAAAATCCACTCCAATACAATGTTGTAAATTATGAGGACTGTCGGCTGCACTCTGCTATGTTTTTCCCCGCGAGGCTACAGGGGGCGAGTCAGCTTTGGCGTAGTCGGCAGGATTTCGTGCCCGCAACCACCGGGTACTGTGTGCCTGAAAAAGACTTTTGTAACTTACCTGTGGCGAAGTTTCCCGCCATCCGGAGCCGATTCCCGCCATCAGACGCCATCTTGGACCGTTTCTCGCCGTTTTCTGCCGTCTTCCCGCCATCCGCAGCTGCTTCCCGCCATCAGACGCCATCTTCAGGACGCCGCGCGGGAAGAAGAGGGGCGTGGACGTCAAAACCGCGTGAGATCCGAAGCTCCGCCCCACGCACCGACGCTGCGCAAGGTCCTGGAAGGGAGAGAGAGCGACGCTGACGTCATCGGAGCGCGACGCCAGGTACTCGTCCATAGCAGCAGCAGTGGAGCCGCGGCCTACAGAAGAGGTTCGTCGGAAGGTAGGCCACGCTTAACTAGGGGGGGAGAAAGATGTCGTATACAGAGGCGCCCACTACCACCAACGCAGCTGCAGCAGCGGTGATGCCCTTTTCCCTGCCCTACATCCCTGGAGCGGCCTGGCTGCCCAAATACTCAGGGGAGCCCCATGCCCTAACTGACTTCAAGGAAAGGCTATACAGTTTGTTCCAAGTTTACCCCCTGACAGAGGAACAGAAGGTCAGCATATTAACAGGGCAGTTAACTGGCGAAGCCCAGAGGGAGGTAAAATCATGGCCCACTAAGGAGAAAAGAACTGTGAAGGGTATTCTGGCCCGGCTGCGGGGTACCTTTGACACACGTACCTCCGCTGAAATTAAAATGAGGTTCTATGGGTGTAAGCAGCGGGCACAGGACAGCATCAGAGACTATGCCCTAAATCTGCAGGAAGCCCTGAGGGCTATTCAACAAACTGACCCTGGCAGTGTGCAGGAAACGGATAAGCTGCTAACAGAACAATTCATAGAAGGTCTGCTGTCTAGCGCCCACAGGGCCCAACTGCGCCTCATGTTCTTTCAGAACCCCGACCTGACCTTTGCCCAATTTAAGGACAGGGCCATAAGGGTGCTCCGTGAATCTGCAACCAGTGGCGCTATAAACCCCCGGCGCCCTGCTCTCACCAACCACCAGGAGGCGGCGCCCTCCTCTATGGATCCCATGGGGGCTGATGCACAGGCCCTGAACCAAGCCCCGTCGAAAGACCTGCACCACCAAGTCCAGGAGCTGACCAGGAGCGTCGCGGCGTTGACCAGGACCGTCCAGGCGTTGCAAGTGGACCCGTCAAGACCCATCGAGCTGGCTTCAAGTCCGGAGGATGTCCCGTGGCGTCGACAGAGGAGGATCCCGTCGTTCCGAGGGAGGCCCACAGACCGCTACGCAGAGGGTGGACAGCCCATTTGCCGTCGATGCAACCAGCCCGGACACATTTCCAGGTACTGTAATTTAAACGGGTCCAACCTGGGGCAGAGGGCCAACCCCCAGGCATAAGATCACCAGGCCCTTACAATTGGCGTAATAAGGACGTTGGGGGGCGCCCGGTTTTACCCGTGGTGCTGGACGGTATCCCCATGAGCGCCTTGCTGGATACTGGGTCACAAGTAACCACTATCCCTTATGTACTTTTTAAGCAGCATTGGACTGATGCTGATATCACACGGTATCCAGACAGTAACTTGAGCATCATCGCCAGTAATGGCTTACCCGTGCCGCAGATGGGGTTCAAGGAGATGACCATTAAAATTGGTAAAGTTGAACTACCGACACAGGGAGTGATTATTGTGGACATTGACCGTCGTGAAAGTCACCCTAAAATAACTGTGGGTACTAACGTGATTGAAAATTGTCTTTCAGAGGTAATTGTAATATTACAACTGGTGGCGGTGAATGCTAGTTCCAGCCAACAGAGAGTCCTCAACAAGGAGATAAAAGCCCTGATGAGACGGCAGCAGGTAGAACTGTCTGGTGGTGAGATCGGTAGCGTAAGACTGAGTGACCCATTCCCCATTTCCATGCCTCCCAAAAGTGAAATGATGATCTGGTGTCGGACTGCAATCGGGTTGAGAGGTAGAGACTACCAAGCCATGGTAGAACCCGTGTACTCAGACAGCAGGCCCACCATTTTGACAGCCCGGGGGGTGGTTGATGTCTGTCATGGGAGGGTGCCCATCCGCATTCTCAACATTGGGGAGAGGGAGGTACACTTACCCAGGTACGCTACACTCGCCAAGCTGTTTGTGGTCGAACACAAAGCTATCAGGGCCGTGGAACCCTTGCCTCCATCTCCTCAGGCGGAGGGTAATGGCTCCCAGAAACAAAAGGAGGACTGGTGCCAGAAACTCCACGTGGGTGCTAACTCCACTCCCCTGCACCAAGAACAAGGAGTCTACCGGGTGGTACAGGAGTACGAGAGAGTCTTTAGTAAGCACCCGCTAGACTTCGGCAGAGTAAAAGGGATAGAACACCACATCCCCACAGGGAGCCACCCACCAATAAAAGAGAGACACAGACCTGTACCCCCTGCACATTATCAGAACGCAAAGGGCATGCTAAGAGAAATGAAAGAAGCTGGGGTCATTCGAGATAGCTGTAGCCCCTGGGCAGCCCCCTTGGTTCTGGTGAAAAAGAAAGACGGCACCATGAGAATGTGCGTGGACTATAGACAAATCAACCGTATCACCCACAAAGACGCATATCCGCTGCCTAGAATAGAGGAGTCTTTAGCCGCACTAAAATCAGCTAACTTCTTTTCTACTTTGGACCTTACTAGCGGGTACTGGCAGGTTCCTGTGGCAGAGGCTGACAAAGAGAAGACCGCCTTCACCACCCCGATGGGACTGAGCGAATTCAACTGCATGCCTTTCGGGCTCTGCAATGCACCAGGGACCTTCCAGCGGCTGATGGAATGCTGTCTAGGGCACCGAAACTTCGAGACGGTTCTCCTTTACCTGGACGACGTGATCGTCTATTCGAAGACCTACGAGGACCACCTAAAACACCTGGCCGAGGTGTTCGAAGCCCTGGCAGGCTATGGCCTGAAGGTGAAACCATCGAAGTGTCACCTGCTGAAACCGAAGGTCCAGTATCTAGGGCACGTGGTAAGCGCGGAAGGAGTGGCCCCCGACCCTGACAAGGTCACGGCAATCAAGAGCTGGCCAAGCCTCTCGAACATCAAAGAGGTGAGACAGTTTCTCGGGTTGGTAGGCTACTACCGAAGGTTCATCCCCGGGTTCACTAAGATGGCAGCTCCTATGCAGGACCTCCTGATCGGACAGTCTAAGTCCAGAAGTCAAAAGCCACCCTTCAAGCGGGATAAACCGGAAGAGGAGTCCTTCCGCCAGCTAAAGATGGCCCTCACGGGGGATGAGATCCTGGCCTACCCTGATTACGGCCAGCCTTTCATTCTCCACACAGATGCCAGTAATGTGGGACTGGGAGCCGTACTGTCCCAAAACCAACAGGGCAGAGAAAGGGTGAACGCGTACGCCAGCCGGAAGCTGAGGCCCACCGAGAGGAACCCGGAGAATTACAGCTCCTTCAAGATAGAATTCTTGGTGGTGGTGTGGGCCGTGACGGAACGCTTCAAGCATTACCTGGCCTCCGCAAAGTTCACCGTGTACACGGACAACAACCCGTTGACACACCTGGACAATGCAAGACTGGGTGCCCTAGAACAGCGGTGGATGGCCCGTCTCTCCAACTATGACTTCGTGATCAAGTACCGGGCAGGCAAAATCAATGCCAACGCGGACGCCCTATCAAGGATGCCTCACTTACCTGAAGGTGACGAAGACCCAGAAGAGCTGGAGGAGGTAGAACTCCCCGCGTTTCACCGGTATGGAGCCGCTCAATACTCTCACCGCGTGAAGGAGGAGGATCTAACAACCGTGATGATCAATCCCCTACCTCACCACAGCTGGGCCGAGACCCAAGATAGTGACCCTGCAATCCGCCTGGTGAAAGATCTGCTGACCCGGAAAGACGCCCGCTTAGATCCAGATGCTCCAGAGGAAGCCAAGCAGCTATGGAAAGAGAAGAGCAAGCTGTTCCTCTACGAAGGCAAGTTGTGCAGAAGGATTGTCAACCACCGGACGCACGAGCTGACCTGGCTAGTCGTGGTCCCAAGGCGAGATGCAGCTATGGTCCTGGGGGCTTACCATGACAGAGCGGGGCTCTTCGGTTGGAAGAAACTGGAGTTCCTGCTAAGAGGAAGATTCTTTTGGGTCGGCATGAGAGGTGCTGTAGAAAAATGGTGCAGAGACTGTGGCCCTTGTCACCTAAGGAGGAAGGACCGCACCAGCCAGAAGACACCCTTGAGGCCCATCGTCACCACGCAGCCTCTTGAGCTGGTAGCTCTAGACCATGTCAAGTTGGCTCCAAGCCGGTCAGGGTACATCTACGCCCTGACAATCGTGGACCACTATTCCCATTTTCTCGTGGTGGTCCCGGTAAAAGACTTGACAGCCCAAACAGCGGCCAGAGCCTTCCAGCAATATTTCTGCCGTCCACACGGGTATCCGGAACAGGTCCTGACAGACCAGGGTCCTGCGTTCGAGGCTGAAATCTTCCAGGAGTTCTGCAACCTCTATGGCTGTAAGAAGATTCGTACAACGCCTTACCACCTCCAAACCAACGGGATGTGTGAGAAGATGAACAATATAGTCATTGATCTCCTGAAGACCTTGCCCCTGGAGGAACGCAGCCTGTGGCCAGAAAAACTGCCGGACCTGATAGACCTATACAACAATATCCCGGTGAATGCTACAAACTGCACCCCGGCTTACCTGATGCGAGCTAGACCAGGTAAGCTGCCCGTAGACCTGGAGATGGGAGTCCTAATACCTGAGGACACCTCCCCGGATGCGGACTGGGATACGGAAAGGCAACTGCAGTACAAGAAGGTACAGGAGAGTGTGGAGAAGAGCCTGGCCCAGGTGAGAGAGAGGCAAGAAAAACTCTTCAACCAACACGCCCCTGCTGGTCCCCTAGAACCTGGTGAGCAAGTCCTGAAGCGGAAGAGAAGGCTACATAAGTTGGACGACCAGTGGGAAAGGGAACCCTACACCGTACTGCAGTCTGACCACGACAACCCAAAGGTGTGCGTAATCACCAAGGACGGAGGAGAAACCACTAGTGTCGTCTCCAGAGACCACCTCAAAAGGTGCCCCGAGCAACTCCGTAGTGCAGAAGAGGATCAGAGTGACCTTGAACCCGCAGAGGTCAAGGAAGAAATGATCAGCACCGTTCTCGGAGAGTTCCCTCAGTCCTGGACTCGCATAAATGATGCCATAGTGGTACCTGTCCTGCATTTCCTGCAACCGGCACAGCAACAACCAACACCAGAGCCGGAAGGTGAAGAGGAGCAAGCGGTTCCAGAGGCAGAAGAGCCTGTACCAGCAGCCCAGGAGAGTCAACCCTCTGCTGACAGTGAGCCTGCCATGCCTGCGGTAAGCCAAAGGACCCGCAGACAGCTGCCTGCCCTACCTGTACACCCAGCTGGTAGCTGTACCCCTAACGCTAGTGGGGAAAGCCAGGTTGGTCCACCACCAGACAGTGGGCTAAGGAGGTCAACCAGGAGCACAAAGGGGCAGATACCGCTCGCTGGAAAATATAGAGCGCGCTAAGATTGTAAATAACCCTGTTGCCAAATGTTGAATTGTTTGCCAAGTTACATGCATGTCTGGTAATTCTGTGTTTCAGTTTCTTGCAGCTACCGTAAGGACTCACAGGTTATGGACTTTTTATAACCAGGACCTTGTATGGACTGCGTTCGGAGCCTAACCCAGGAATGAACTAAGACTGTAAAGGACTTGGGGTAGGACAGACCCCCACCTGGTTAAGGCTCCCCGTTGTATTGGTGATGTGGACACCCGGTCAAAGACCACACTGTGACCTTAAGAACTCAATCTGTGCGTCACTTTCCTGATAATGTTTTATAGTTATGCATATTGTCTTTGTTTACTGTTTAGTCCCGGAGTACTAAATTTTACTAGGGGGGAATGTGTCACCCTGGCCTGGATGCCACAAGTGTAATTAAAGCTGTGTCTGAAAGCGAGGGGGAGGTTCTCTGGTCAGGGGAACATTAGCATGCAATGCCTCCTGTCTCAGGCCAGTAGGGGGAGCAGGCTGCCCCTATAAAAGCTGGTACTGGGGGCAGGGTTAGAGAGAACTTGATGGCCTGTCTCAGCACTGAGACTTGTCCCAGAGCAGAGCAGGGACAGACAGTTGCACTGCACCTAAGAGGAAGTGTGGCAGGAGGAGAGCCACAAGCCAGAGACAAGAGGCGAAGAGAGCCTGTCTTGGCAGATAAAAGACTTACTTTACCAGACTTTGGTGTCTGAGGCTGGGAGGATTCCACATTCTCCAGCAGATAACCAGTTCGCAAGGGACTGTATATTCCTTGGCCTAAGAAGCCTGGAGGCCCTGCCACAACCGAAGGGACCAGTAAAGCCGTACAAGGCTGGGAGCAGAAAGGAACCCACGTCGCTGGCCATACAGGCGAGAATACACGGAAAGCTCGGAAACGTGGGCTGTTACCCTATAACGAGGAGATAGCCAGAAGGAGCGCAGAAAGCACGGTAGGCCTACACCCTCACCCTGACCAGGGCCAATTTCCCCGTTGCTCTCAGACATCCAGGTCCCCTCCTAGCCGGAACTGTTTATGGGTCAGTTTACCTGTTTTAGTAAAGACCCTGGACTGCAACTTGTTGTCTGTGTGCTCCTTGCTCCTCCAGCACTATCGGCACCGGGACTCTCACTACCATCACTCCCACCATCCACCACACTGCCCTGGGGCCGCACTCTTCCCGTGGGGAGTCACACCATCCCAGCTGCATATATCATCAGCCCCAGCGGTCTGCCCTGCAGCGGCGGTTCCTAATGACCGCAAATCCACGGGTGGCGTAGTCGGACATAATCAATAGCACATAACAGACTACCACTGGCCTGACCACCCTGAGCCACGGAACCGGGTTGCCACTACTACCCCCATCGTTCCCTATTGCCCGGATCCGAGTGCCCCACGGCCCAGGGGGCGAGTCACAGTCACTTCAGCAACTGTACAGTTTGGAGGCTACAGGGAGATCCTCAACATACCCACTCCGATCTAGACGGCTCACTAGTGAATCAGCTAGAATGGAGTTGCTCAAATGAGGTCCTCAAAAAATCCACTCCAATACAATGTTGTAAATTATGAGGACTGTCGGCTGCACTCTGCTATGTTTTTCCCCGCGAGGCTACACCTTCTCTTTGAAAAACTCAATTCCAGTCACCTCAGCACCTGTACAGTTTGGAGGCTACGGGGAGATCCTCAACATACCCACTCCGATCTAGACGGCTCACTAGTGAATCAGCTAGAATGGAGTTGCTCAAATGAGGTCCTCAAAAAATCCACACCAATACAATGTTGTAAATTATGAGGACTGTGTTGCTGCGCTTTGTTACGTTACTCCCCACGAGGCTCCGCTCACTCTTTGAGAAAACTCGATTCCAGTCACCTCAGCACCAAACTGTACAGAGTGAAGGCTATAGGAAGGTCCTCAAAAAATCTACTCCGATCTAGACGGCTCAGTAGTGAGTCAGCTAGAATGGAGTTCCTAAAATGAGGTCCTCAAAAAATCCACTCCGATCTAGACGGCTCACTAGTGAATCAGCTAGAATGGAGTTACTAAAATGAGGTCCTCAAAAAATCTACTCCTATCTAGACGGCTCACTGGTGAATCAGCTAGAATGGAGTTACTAAAATGAGGTCCTCAAAAAATCCACTCCAATACAATGTTGTAAATTATGAGGACTCTGTCGCTGCGCTTTGTTACGTTTTTCCCCACGTAAAACTGAACGATCAGCGCTGTGTGTGATTATTTATATTACAAAAAGCGATAATAAAATGCAAGTTTGATTAATCATGAAAAAAATAAAATTTTGCCCTTTGGAAATACGTAATAAATATAACAGTTTGAGCAAGTACTTAAAAAATAAAAACATGAAATCATTAGAATTATAAGGCTGATATATATCTACAATGTGTGTACATTCCAATTCCACTACATTGCAGGCTATGAGGATCCGGGAATCTGCTCCATTCTGGACATTGGAGGTGATTTTTTGAGGAACTTCAGTGTAGAAACTGAACTGTCTAGAATGGAGAAGCTGCAGAGAGATCATCAAAAGATCAACTCCGATCCAGTCACCTCACCAGTGAATCAGCTAGAGTGGAGATGTTGGAATGAGGACCACAAAATATCCCCCCGATCCAGTCACCTCACCAGTGAATCAGCTAGAGTGGAGATGCTGGAATGAGATCCACAAAATATCCCCCCGATCCAGTCACTTCACCAGTGAATCAGCTAGAGTGGAGATGCTGGAATGAGATCCTCAAAATATCCACTCCGATCCAGTCACCTCACCAGTGAATCAGCTAGAGTGGAGATGCTGGAATGAGATCCACAAAATATCCCCCCGATCCAGTCACTTCAGTAGTGAGCCGTCTAGAGTGGAGCTGATAAAATGAGCCCTCAAAAAATCAACTCCAAACTAGACGGCTCAATGGTGAATCAGCTAGAATGGAGTTGATTGTTTGAGGACCACAAATAATCAATTCCAAACTAGATGCAACCGTCTCTTTTGCACGCCCCATGCGCTCCAAGCACAACCGGATATCCGTGGTCACCGGAAACACGTGACAGGAAGCACGTGACCGGAGAGTCAGTATGCGTTCCACACGCCGGAACCACCTGGCCGCCATTCTCCCAGTCAGAGCATGTGACCAGCACCGGGATCATGTGATCATGGACACAGTGAAGCCGCCTCGCCGCTGTCACCTAGATTTCAATGCACAGTCAATCCTGGAACTTTACAGCTGAGTGCGTTCCATGACATATCATACAATCTATATGCCTATTGCAAACATTGTCATTCTGATAAGGGCATACTATACTCATAAGGCTTCTCAAATAAATAGTACAAGCGACACTCAAATATATTGGGCATGGGAGTTCACAATAGGCTATAATTGCATAGAGAAGACCCTTAGTGGGCCAATTTCATGTACTAATGCTATACCATGCAGATTTACATACTTGACCTGCAAATGATTCCTCTAGTTGTCAGTAGAGGGCAGCCTAAACATAAAACAATCTAGTGAGCGACAGATGTGGCATCTTCTTTGGTGCATGGGTCGGCGTCAACTAATCAATGAGCATTAACATTTTTTTTACACTGCCACAATGATATTAAGTGAAATTAACACCGAAATTTGAACCTTACTTGCTCGCATATAAATTTTTCACTGCACCCCTTAAATATTTAAGCACGTATATTAAAGGGGGCGGCCATTTACACTTATTAGTGCAGCTTTCCTCACACACTGAGCAGCATTCTGTCCATACAATGGCCGCTGGTGGAGGAGCAGTGACCAGACCTGTCCTCAGCCTCCAATACTAAAACTCCTCACATAGGAGAGCTGCTTGTCTGTTGGAGGAGGCTGATACGATAGGCTGATCTGGTCACATGCTCCTCCCCCAGCGGCCATTTTATGGACATAAGTGCTGCTCAGTGTGTGAGGAGAGCACGTGGAGTAATCTAGTCTCCTCTATCAGTAACAGAGAGCAGACAATGTTTTCACCTAGTTTGACAAATTAAAAAAAATAGATTTGCAGCAACTCAGATCTCCTCAAATTGCAAATACTTGAAGAAAATCTAAATTTATTGCTATCAATAATGGTGTCCTCTTTTTCCTTATAATAATACTTATATTCACTGGGCTACGTTATAATAATAATGCCCCCTATACTGACTAATAATAATAATAATGTCTCATGACAGTGGTGCCCTGTGTATCCTTATAATGCCCCCCGGGCCTTCTTATGTAATAATTGTGTCCTAGGAAACCAGAAACATATGCTAATACTTATCACCCCCTCTCTCCCACGCTGAGGGGTGATATTCTCCTCCTCACTACAGTCTAGGTGCAGCAGATGTTGAAGTGAGGTCATTGCATCGCCTGATGTCCCTCATGTGGTGCTGACCTCTTTGAGTTCATAAGACATAAGCAGTCTACGGCTTTTCTGAGCAAGTGGCAGAGCAGGGAGTCCATGGCTCTCTGCTCCACCTCAGTTGTTAATGGTTAATGATATCCACATCCTCAGAAAGTGGATACTGTCAACAAGTGTCCACACCGGCCCATCTGGTATTTGTTGGAACTTCCAGATGGACAGTCAGGCCCTGCGGGGACCCTTGCAGTTTAGCTCAGTTGGTATAATAGAGTCATATCTAGAATATTATTTAAGCTTAACTTTGAAGGGCCCATGTTAGTGACCCTCATACATAGCGTTTTTCTGTGTTTTTTACTGCAACAATAAAAACTTGTCTTGGCAGTAAAAACACTGTGTTCAAAACCCCTGGTTTTCCTCATGTTCCCTGCATTTTTGTCACTTTTTTGTAGCCTTTTTTTGGGTGTGGATTACATATGAGCTTTGTCTACAGTACATTTTTAATAAAGTTAGTTTCATTCACCACAACCGCTGTCAAAACGCTGTAAAAAACTTGCATTTTTTACAGCATTTTTTCCCCCTTTCATTTCTTTGTAAAAAAAAAGCTACAAAAACACTGAGAGAATTGACACGCTGTGGATTTTAAAAACGCTGCATTTGTCAAATTCAGTCAGGAAAAAAAATCAAGCATATGAGTGAAATTTCTAAAATCTCATATCTTTTGCTGATACTGTAAAACGCAGCTTGATCTGAGGTAAAAATGTCAGACATGTCAGGTGCTCAGGTACTAGAAGTACAGGAGTCTGTACAGAACAATAGGCAGGGCCGGCGTCAGCACCCGGGCAAGTGCCAGGGCCCTGAGCAGGCGAGAGGGCCCACTTGCGGTCGGGCACCACGCCGGGCTATGGGCGAAGGAGAGCGGTGCCAGCGCCCGCCCTTCTCCCCCACTTGCTCAGGGCCCCGGCAGCCGGATACTTACCTCTCCCCATGCCTCCGCAGCTCCGCTGTCTTCCTGCTTTGCGCTCCCTGTGATGTCTCAGGTTAGAGGGCGCGGTGACGTCTTTCCACCGCACCCTCCCAGGAGCCATCACAGGCAGCGCAGAGCGGGAAGATGCCAGCAATGGAGTCCGGACCTGAGCAGCGGCAGCAGGTGAGGAGGAGTGAGGTGAGGGTGAGTATTTGATTTTTTTTTTTTAATGTATGGAGGTGTCGTCACTGAATTTTGGGTCTTCTATCCTTTGGATTACGAGCTCGGAGAGAATGAAGACACAGGACAGGATGTTTGTGTCTAAACATACTCTAAAAACTTTATTACAAAACACAGGGCTAATATACACCCTAAAGGCAGGAAACGGATTTGCCATATATGGTTCGATTATACAGTTTAGCTGAACAAGCGAAAAAAGCTAGTTTCTGTATGCTTTAAAATATTTAATTAGACTTATCTAGTTAGCAAGGTCATTTCATCTTTCTGCAAGAACACATTATTGCTACACTAGAAGAAACATCTGGCCAGGGAAAATCACTTTATCTTCTCAAAAGGACACGCTATTGATACAAGAAGGAACATTCATAGCTGTTGTTTTCACCTAAAATAACTGTCAGACTTATATAGCATAGATGGGGCCTTTAAACTTGAGGGACTCCATCTTCTGCTATAACATTCCATCCTTTTGTTCCTTCATTTATCAATACGAATTTCTATGTTTTCTTTTAGTACAACGCTGAATACACATTAAAAAAAACTTAAAAACCAAATAAACCGCAAGACACATTAGCAAAACCTGTAAAATAGCTTGTACTATACCAGCCAACCACCCACCAATACCTTTAAACCAATTTGCGGGATTTAGAAATGAAAATCTCTGTGTGGAATTATTGGCCAAAGTATCTGAACAGTTCACTCAAAAGTTTATCTCTTCCCATGAGACCGGGACAGCGAGAAAGGGTATGCTAGTGGACGTCACAGGGGCATGTGTACATATCCAACAATTAGCAATGGTCTGGTTTTGCTCCTTTAGTCCATCGATTAGAGCAAGATGGTGTCTAATGAATCTATTGTCGTCTCCATCCATGGTGCCTAACCTAGTCCATGCACCTGTGGTCGCAAGTATGCAGGTAAGTATAAACAATGTCATCATTCTTTGTCCGCTGGTTCTCCTAGTATCTTTTTGCAATGGGACGCGTGGATCCAGGTCTCTTTTCCCTCTAGCTTAACGGCTGTACTTGTGGTCAGCAGAACTTGAAAGGGTCCGTCAAACCGTGGATCTAGGCTTTTCCTCACGTGTCTTTTTATAACCACCCAGTCTCCAGGTTGCAGCGTATGGCTGCTAGAGTCTTGATCTGGATCTGGAAGAGAACTGAAGACATTATCATGTACTTGCTTAATCTTTTTGTGTAAAGCCCTCACATAGGAACTTAGCACATGGTTGTTCATTTCTAATGCTTGCGGATAGAAACACCCTAGGCCGGGTACGTTGCCAAACAATATCTCATATGGAGAGAGTCCAGTCTTTCTATTAGGCGTGTATCTTACTGAAAACAGAGCAAGTGGTAAACAGTCCGGCCATGGTTTTCCTGTCTCAGCCATGGCTTTCTGAATTTTTAATTTCAATGTCCCATTCAGTCTTTCCACTGTACCACTACTTTGTGGGTGATATGGGGTATGGAATGCTTGTTGAATTCCTAGAGCTGACATGACTTCATTCATTATTTCACCTGTGAAGTGTGTACCTCTGTCACTCTCAATTACCTCTGGTACCCCATACCTGCAGACCACCTCCGCAAGCAGTTTCTTTGCGGTTGCCGTAGCCGTGGCTTTGGCAATCGGGAAAGCCTCTGGCCATCCTGAGAACAAATCAATACAGACCAACACATATTCCCATGATCCTGACTTTGGCAGCTGAATATAATCAATTTGCAGTCTCTGGAATGGATAGAGGGGCCGGGGGGTGTGTTTGGGTGGTGTTTTAACTACTCTACCCTGATTATGTGTAGCACATATCATGCACCCTTGTACCAGGTTTTCAATACAGGTGGAGAATCCTGGTGCCACCCAATGTTTCTGCATCACACTCATCACACCCGTTTTAGATTGGTGTGTCGGCCCATGTAGTACCTGGGCAGCTGCTGGGTACAGTGCCCTTGGAAGGCATCGTCGTGTCCCTTTCCCCCATACCCCATTTGCTTCATTCAGGCATGCACCTTCCTTTAACCACTTATCAACCTCCTCCTTTTGAGCCTGCGCCTGCATTTGGGATAAGATGTCCTCCGACACAAAGGGGTTTTTAGGGGCACTTAACTGACGTACTGTTGACCCTTGTTGCGGCTTACAGGCTGCTGTTTTTGCTGCTGCATCTGCCATCGCGTTTCCTCTGCTTACCTGGTCGGTGCGTCTGGTATGTGCTCTTACCTTTATGACAGCTACTTGTTTAGGTAGTTGTAGCGCATCAATTAATTAACTGCTGGACCGCATCAGCATTCTTAATGGGGTGTCCTGCTGCCGTCAGGAAACCTCTTGACTTCCATATTGGACCAAAATCATGCGATATACCGAATGCGTACCTAGAATCTGTGTAAATGTTAACAATACTATCTTCCGCTAGTTTACAGGCCTCGGTTAGGGCCCTAAGTTCAGCTTCTTGAGCCGACTGGTGTGGGAGCATTGGTTCTGCCTTGATTACTGCATTGAGGGAGACAACTGCATATCCAGTATGGAAGGTACCTGAATCGTCCTGATGACGGGATCCATCTACAAAAAATTCAAAATCTGCATTTTGTAATTCATGTTCAAATACAGTAGGTAAACCTGCCGTTTCTTGTGCCATCATTTGTACACAGTCATGAGGAACTTCCTCTCTTGGATCTTCCTTAAAAAGCACAGTACCTGACTCCTCCTTTAGATCCGAGAGAGGTAACAAAGTTGCTGGATTCAGGGTAGTACACCTCTGTAAAGAAACATTGGGAGGCATTAACAGTGCACATTGTAACCTGAGATGACGTGCTGCTGAGAGGTGAGCGGGTTGCACTTGATTCAATATAGTGTAGACATCATGAGGTGTTAGAACGGTGAGCGGGTGGTCAAGAACAATGTCTGCGGATTTATGGAGTAATAGTCCAACAGCATGCAGAGCACGTACGCAGGATGGTGCACCTCTGGCTACCGCATCCAATCTGACACTAAAATAGGCAACAGGTCTCTGATTATCACCGTGTGTTTGAGTTAAAACTCCTGCTGCATGTCCAGCTTGTTCATGAAGGTACAGAGTAAATGGGAGCTCATAATTAGGTGTACCCAAAGCTGAAGCGGCCAAAATACGGTTCTTGAGAGAATAAAAACAGTCTATTGCCTCTGATGTTAGTACAAAAGGTGTTGGGGTAAGACAGTCATAGAGGGGCTGCATTAAAACAGAGGCGGCATGAATCCACTGTCTGCAATAGGAAACAAGTCCAAGAAAAGTTCTGAGGGCTGCAACATTAATGGGGACGGTGAATGCCTGTACTGCTAGTTTACGTGCATTTGTTAAATGACGAGCTCCTGGTGTAATGCAATGTCCCAAAAAGGTGACTGAAGATTTACAAAACTGAAGCTTATCTTTCGATGCCTTGCAGCCAGCGTGATAGAGAAACAACATAAGCGATATAGTTGCACTATGACATTGTTTCCTGGAGGGGGCACAAATGAGCAGGTCATCGACATATTGCAAAACAACGATATGTGGTTCAGACCATCCCTCCAGTATTTCCTGCAGACTTGCAGTGTACATTGTGGGTGAATTCTGGGCACCCTGTGGCAACACTGTCCATGTATATTGACTGCCCTGGAATGTGAAAGCAAACAGGTACTGGCAGTCAGGATGTAATGGTACACTGAAAAATGCATTTGCCAAATCGACCACTGAAAAACAAAGAGAGTTAGAAGGTATCTGTGACAGAAGAGTATGCGGGTTGGGCACAACTGGTGTTAGAAGTTCTGTGGCTTTGTTAACCAACCGGAGGTCATGGACCATTCTATATGCGGCTGGTTGTCCTGGCACACTCTTTTTCTTTACTGGGAACAGGGGAGTGTTGCAAGGGGACTGGGTTTTGACTAGGACTCCTCTCTGTAGTAATTTTTGGACCTGCTGGGCTATGGCATTCTCCTGAGCCGAGCTAAGGGGATACTGCCTCTGTTGAGGCAAGATGGCTCCTGGTTTTAATTTCACCATTACTGGTTGAACTCTTAACCTACCAACATCTGTTTTGTCTGAGGCCCAAAAATCATGTGGTACAGCCTGCTCCAATATCGGGGGAAACTCATTTGTCTCTTCTATGCTGGCAATATCTAGTGACATAATTTTGCAAAGGGTACTTGGTTTTAAACCTGGGGTCATGGTGACAGTGCCATCGGGATGATACTCAATATGTGCTTGTAATTGGGACAACACATCATTTCCCAAAAGGTTACATTGGCCTCGGGGCGATACCATGAGCTTGCTATGTACAGTGGCTCCTTGAATTTGCAGGGGAATTCTTTTAGTGACAGGAAGCAGGACAGACGGGGAATTGAAGGGGGTGGCAATGACATGATGTGAAAAATCAGTGTCAATGTATGTGACGCGCCCCCTGGGCCTGTGTTGTGCAGGGAATACCCGGAGCCGGATCGCTGGGGGTTGTAGTCTCCGTGGAGGTGACCCGGTCCGTGCCCAGGGTGGTCAATTCAGTGGCAGTCTTAGTGTAATAACAAGTGTCCGACTACGCCACCCGTGGATTGCGGTCAATGGAGACCACCGCTGCAAGGCAGACCGCTGAGGCCGGTGTTATGTGTGCAGCTAAGAATGGGATGACTCCCCACGGGAGGAGTACAGCCTCAGGGCAGTTAGCGTGGATGATGGGAGTGATGGTGGAGATAGTCCCAGTACCAATAGTGCCGGAGGAGCAAGAAGTCACAGACAACGTGTTGCAATCCAATGTCCTTTACTCACAGTTTGTATTCTCCAGGTCACTCTCGCGAAGCAGTGACCACCCAAGCCGTGCTGCGTCCACCAGGCAAGGGACTCGGTCAACTCACAGGTCTTTCTGGAGTATGTCTCAAAGCTCCCTTCCGTCCTTTCTCTGGCTCGTGCCCCACCAGTGACCAAGCTTATGTCCAGCTACCGCGGGCCTTCTCTTGGGAGGGCTACGTGCCCATGTCCCTGACCCTATATGGTATGCCTTCCTAGCAAGGTGTAACGAGGGGTCGCACCAAGGGCTGGTCACGACCTCCGGTTCTTGGCTGAAGATGATTCGCTTCCACCAATTTGGGATCCGGTACCCTGTTCTGCCAACCCGTCACCCGCAATATCCTGGGTCCTTAGGGTTCTCTCTTCCTTCTCGTTCCTGAGCCTTTCTGTTTCACTTGTTACTTCTGTTCTGGTCTTGTTCCCTTTTCTTTTCCACTGTTCCTTCTCCTCTCTCTCTCTCTGGCCCCGGCCTCTGTGCTCGGCCTGCCCAGGGAGCAGAGCCCATGCAGCAGCCCTGCTCCCTGCCTTCTCCACTTCTCCTCACAGACTGAACTTCTTCTTCTTTCTCTTTCAGTGCTGGCTGGGCCTCACAGGCTAGGCCCGCCTCCGGAGCAGAGCTCCACAGAGGCCCTGCTCTGTCACTTCCTCTCTCAGACTGAACACTGTTCTAAGATGGTGCCCACCTTATATACCTCCCTCTGACCATGAGCCCAGGTGACTAGCAACCAATGGGCTCCTTCCTATGCTCCGGACCCAACCCCTATCTGCCCCTATAGCACTGGGTATTCCACCCCCCTCCCCACTCCAGCCAGGGACAGATGCTGTCGTGCCTGCACTTCTGTCTAGTGGGAGCACCGTTGAGCTGTCCCTCGGAAATGGGGTGTGTGTGCTGTATGCAGCCTACTGAGCCTTGATCCATACTCCATCCTTACCCGGGAGTGGGATATCACACCTCTGGATGAGGTGCAATACCTCTGTAGTGACCAAGTCCTCGGGGCGCTACATTCCCCCCTGGTAAAGCACAGCACGTCCTCGGGCTGGAACAGAGCAAAAACAATTCACAGGGTATGCAAAAACTTTTTCATTAACTGCTTACATCAGGAAACAGACACACTTGTACAATTCCCTTCATGGGAAACACTCTGATGAAACACTTTTGGTTATTACTTCCGAAACTCTTTTACCATAAAACACACTATAAAACTTTTGCAAGTAAAACATTCTTCAAAAACGCATTCTTGACTTCTGGCCGCTGGACAACCTGCGACCAGGTGTTCACTTTCTCTCTCAAAGGTGCAACAGTCCATTTAATTCGTCCTGAGGTAGACGTTGCAGTTCTTTTAAAAAACCAGTAGGGGGCGCTTTAAGAAGCGCAACTATTTACCAGGGGTTGGCCGTTCCCAGTCCTCGGCCGGTTGGAAAGGGGATGGCTGCTCTCAGTCCTCAGCCAGGTAAGAAAGGGGGTATCTTGGAAACGGGTAACAGTCTTTTAGCTGTCCCAACGGGGACCACACTTATTAACAGTTCAAAAGAAAAACAGTCCTTGTACCCTGACGGGTAACTTTGTACAGTTCCTTACTCACGCTACTTTCTTTTAATAGTTATGTCCTCCTTGAGCTCCCTCCTGAGGGCAGTCTTCAGACCCGTCCGGGTCCTCTTGGCTTTCCTCGTACTGGTGGTACTGCAGCTTCTCCTCCGTGAGCCGGTAAACGTGGAGGGCGTACTGTTCCTTGGCACCCTTGTGCAGTAGGCCTTGCGGCGGGGTCTGGAGAAGGCCGCTGTTGATGACGCCCGGGGTCAGAGGGTGCGACTTTGGGCCTGGGCGCGGGCTGGTGGTGGCGGTGCCCAGGGCTGGAGGGCTCGGCTGCAGGGCTTGTTGCGGGGTCTGGAGCAGGTCGGTGTCTGCAGCGTCCGGGATCGGCGGCTCCACCAGGGGGCCCGGGAGCAGGCTGACGCTGGCAGCGTCCGGGACAGGGAGACTCCTCTTACCTGCTCCCGCGACCGCTCCTGCGTCACCCGTCTTCTCCTGGTGCTGGTCGGGGCCTGTGACGACTGGGGCACTGCCGATGCTGGGCAGCCTAGTCTGCTGCCGGTCCGCCATTTTGCTCTCCGTTCCCGATGTCTTCCCCCCCCCCCGGCGGACCGTGGCCTACCTTGCGATGATCTTCCTCCGTAGGCCGCGGCTCCGCAGTCGATCGTCGGGGTTGAGGACCTTGCGTCGCGCTCCTGTGACGTCAGCGTCGCTCCCTCTCCCTTCCAGGACCTTACGCAGCGTCAGTGCGTGGGGCGGAGCTTCGGATCTCACGCGCTTTCGGCGTCCACGCCCCTCTTCTTCCCGAGCGGCGTCCCGAAAATGGCGTCTGATGGCGGGAAGCTTCTCTCCGGTAAGTGCAAAAGCCTTTTTCAGGCATGCAATACCCGTTGGTGGCGGGTTGGTTTGAATCCTGACGACTACGCCAAAGTTGACGCGCCCCCTGGGCCTGTGTTGTGCAGGGAATACCCGGAGCCGGATCGCTGGGGGTTGTAGTCTCCGTGGCGGTGACCCGGTCCGTGCCCAGGGTGGTCAATTCAGTGGCAGTCTTAGTGTAATAACAAGTGTCCGACTACGCCACCCGTGGATTGCGGTCAATGGAGACCGCCGCTGCAAGGCAGACCGCTGAGGCCGGTGTTATGTGTGCAGCTAAGAATGGGATGACTCCCCACAGGAGGAGTACAGCCTCAGGGCAGTTAGCGTGGATGATGGGAGTGATGGTGGAGATAGTCCCAGTACCAATAGTGCCGGAGGAGCAAGAAGTCACAGACAACGTGTTGCAATCCAATGTCCTTTACTCACAGTTTGTATTCTCCAGGTCACTCTCGCGAAGCAGTGACCACCCAAGCCGTGCTGCGTCCACCAGGCAAGGGACTCGGTCAACTCCCAGGTCTTTCTGGAGTATGTCTCAAAGCTCCCTTCCGTCCTTTCTCTGGCTCGTGCCCCACCAGTGACCAAGCTTATGTTCAGCTCCCGCGGGCCTTCTCTTGGGAGGGCTACGTGCCCATGTCCCTGACCCTATATGGTATGCCTTCCTAGCAAGGTGTAACGAGGGGTCGCACCAAGGGCTGGTCACGACCTCCGGTTCTTGGCTGAAGATGATTCGCTTCCACCAATTTGGGATCCGGTACCCTGTTCTGCCAACCCGTCACCCGCAATATCCTGGGTCCTTAGGGTTCTCTCTTCCTTCTCGTTCCTGAGCCTTTCTGTTTCACTTGTTACTTCTGTTCTGGTCTTGTTTCCTTTTCCTTTCCACTGTTCCTTCTCCTCTCTCTCTCTCTGGCCCCGGCCTCTGTGCTAGGCTTGCCCAGGGAGCAGAGCCCATGCAGCAGCCCTGCTCCCTGCCTTCTCCACTTCTCCTCACAGACTGAACTTCTTCTTCTTTCTCTTTCAGTGCTGGCTGGGCCTCACAGGCTAGGCCCGCCTCCGGAGCAGAGCTCCACAGAGGCCCTGCTCTGTCACTTCCTCTCTCAGACTGAACACTGTTCTAAGATGGTGCCCACCTTATATACCTCCCTCTGACCATGAGCCCAGGTGACTAGCAACCAATGGGCTCCTTCCTATGCTCCGGACCCAACCCCTATCTGCCCCTATAGCACTGGGTATTCCACCCCCCTCCCCACTCCAGCCAGGGACAGATGCTGTCGTGCCTGCACTTCTGTCTAGTGGGAGCACCGTTGAGCTGTCCCTCGGAAATGGGGTGTGTGTGCTGTATGCAGCCTACTGAGCCTTGATCCATACTCCATCCTTACCCGGGAGTGGGATATCACACCTCTGGATGAGGTGCAATACCTCTGTAGTGACCAAGTCCTTGGGGCGCTACATATGGCCAATCACCTTGCGTAATTACTGAATTGTCGGCCCCCGTATCTACTTGGAAATCGATTTCATGTCCCCCTGGTAGGTTCACCTGCACTATACAACTGGGAGTTGGGGGTAAGGAGATGAGGGGGTTCATGTGCAAGCTACCCTCATCCTATGGGGGCGTTGTTTGGTCGGCTTGAGGACCCGTACTCTGAGCATTTGGATACGGGTTGGTCCTACAGTTCTTTCTAAAATGTCCTGGCTTTTTACATCCGTAACACAGTTTCTGTCCTCCTCCTTCAGTCCGTCCTCTGCCTCTGTTGTTTCTGGGGGTCGTCTCTACTATATGTATTCTGGCAGCTCTTTTTGCCTGCGCTATGTCATGCTGTGCCCCCTGAGCTATTCTAGCTAAATCTTCTGCCTTCACTGATCTCCAGTCCGGTCTACTTGCTTTTACCTTCTCTGCAATCTCTTTCTTTAGTCCATTCATGAAAGCACTTGCTAATACCCTCTCACTAGTCTTATTCCCGGGGTTGAACCCCATTTCTGACCAGGTTTTCTTTAGTGCATAGAAATAATCCTTAGGATCTTCCTCCTTTCCCTGCACTCTATCTTCTAGTGTAACTTGCTTTTCTGCTTGCCTGTCTTGACATGCTTTTACCAACGCTGCTGCGAATAGGACTCCAGCTGCTGCATCATTAGATTCTGCATCTACGGGTCCGGTCCTATTGGCATACTGTTTTTTTTGTCTCATCTATCAACCTATCATAGCGGGCTTCATCTGCCAATTTTCCCTTAATTACCCCCTGCAGATCTATTCTAGTGGCATGATACGTATCCTGTATGGTGGTGATCATTCTAGCAAAACCCATAGGGGACTGGGACGGATCTGGCAGCTGGGAGATCAGTGCCAACTGCTCTGAAGGGCTCCATGGTCTATACATTAACATTGTACGAGCTTCCTGACCTGGAACCACTGCATCCCCCCCTGCTGCTGCTGCTGCTGGTGCTCCTGGCACAACTACCGTCCTCATTGGGAATAGACTAGCTGGGTGGGGTCTCGGTCCTCCACATGCCACACAGATGTCTACTGTCAAGGGATTCTGCTGTCCACATCTGGGGCAAACCCAACATTTAGGTTCCTGGGAATTCTGGTACTGGGGTGGGGGTGACATCGGGAGCGGACAGGGAGGAAAATCTGTCATTCCAGTTTTTGTCAGTCTGTAACGTCCGTCTCCTAATTCTTCAATCTTTCCTTCAAAATAAGCGCATGCATTCATCCATACATCTACTGTCCCTAACAGACCCTTATCTTTCAGCCATCCATGATAGGAGTTAAAGAAGGATTTCCATTTCTCTCCATTCATCTCTCCATTCTCATTCATTCCCGCTTTACACAATATTTTGTCAATTCCAATCAGTGCCTGTTTCCCTTCTCTGCGTACCACTAAGTCTTTGGCTATAATGCCTTCCTTGGCATTTTGGTTCCCCATTTTTTCGGTTCTCCTCACCTAGAAGAGACTCCTCAGTCACTTAGACAATGGTCACTTAGACAATGGGCCACAAAGGTTTCTGAACCATTCCACTACTAGCCTCTCTAGGACTTATACGCCAACCAGAAAAACAGACCAAAAACATCAATCCCGGGACACATCCACAACACAATCATCGGATCCATACTTTCATTCTTAAATTCTCCAAAGGATAGAAGGCAGGACTGTCAATTTATCTGAGGGATTCTACTGGTTCAAAGGGACCTGAGCCAGACAACAATCTGTTGAATTACCTGGGGAGCCGACCGCTCGGGGATGAGGGAGTCTCTTCTATGCAGTGATATAATTAGGTAGAATATAACAGTTATTCTTACCTCAGCGCTGTATATATCACCAACAGAGAGCTTCACTCGTCCCACGTCTCGGACCGGTCGAGCACCCTTGGGTAGATTAACTCAAGAATCCAATCTGCGCATGTCTCCCATGGGACCCACATTGTTTTGTCACATGACCGGGGCAAACCTAGTCCGCCCATATCGTGACATCACCGGGCAAGCGCTTTACACTTCTAACACTACGGTCGCTATCTTTTTAATTGGCAAACTCCACCAGAAGATTATTTTCAAATATGAACAAAATGTGCACTCAAATAATTAATCCTATCCTCTATTAACTGCAAGAACGCGCCCACTTTTCATTATCAGGGACACCATCCTATTCATAATTTCTCAATTTATTTATATTATAATAACAGTATCCATACGGTAATTCCTATGTCCATAAATGAACGGAGAGATAATATATTAATACATAACCCAAACACCCTTCCATGGAATTCCCTATCCCTAGGTTCATCCATGGAGTGAAATTAAGAGGTCAGAGGAGGAACCTTCCTCAGGTCCCCACCCCTTTTCCAATCTCAGGCGATAATTGGGAATACATTATAGTTCAATTCTCTCCATAAATAGGAATACCATTTCATAATGTAGAAATATATTTTTATAACTTCATTAGGTGGAAACTTGAATATTTTCAACTACTATATATATAAAAAAAACATTTTTTTAAGAAAAAATCCATTCCCAGAGGAAGTCTCCCTTTCTTTATACGCATGTTGCAGCAGGTCGCGTCGACTCCACAAAATATCATAGTGAGAGTGATTGATCTGCAAGAAACCAAAAATATCCATATATAAATATATTAAAATATAAAAATCCAATTATATTTAAAATACCCCAAATTTCATACACTGCTGATGTCTGAACATACTCCTCAGGTGATACCTGCTGTATTAAATTCAGCATTCAGTCCATTTGGCTTCAACGTATTCAAGTTATGGATCCACTCAAGTTCCTTTCTTTTTAATAATCGTATTCTATCTCCACCCCGTCTTTGTAAAGGGACCGCATCTATAATTCTAAATCTTAATTGTATCACAGTATGTCCCGCCTCCACAAAATGCTTTGATACAGGTAAGTCCATCCTCTTTTTTCTAATGGAATGTCTATGACTATTTATGCGAGTTTTAAAATTGCACGTAGTTTCTCCTATATACCAAAGTGAGCAGGGGCACTCTAACAGATATATTATATAGTCAGAATCACATGTAAAAAAAATTTTTATGTTGTATACTTTTTGAGTTTTTGGATGAAGAAACCGATCACCTTTTAACATAAACGGGCAGTTGACACATGAAAGACATGGATAACAGCCCTTTCTACCTCTACCCTTAATGAATGTCTGAGTCACAGTTTTAGAGGGGCCAATATCTGAATGTACTAGTACATCTTTAATATTTTTATTTCTTCTATAAGAAAAAAGAGGGGGATTTTTAAATTCTGGCACATCCGGGAAACATCTATTTAACATTTTCCAATGACTCCTGTCTATATTTGCCACCTGTTCACTCTCTTCACCATATGTCGATACCATAGGTATTCTATCATCCTTATTATTTTTGGTCATTTTATTCAGAATAATATCCCTATTTAATCCACTGACTTTTTTTTCCTGTTTATTTAACAGTCTCTGAGGGTAACCTCTTGACCTAAGTTTTTTCGTAAGTTTCTGTGCACTCTTATACAGGCCCTCCTCACTACTCTTTATTCTTTTAATTCTTAAATATTGGCTAAAAGGTAATGATTCTATCATGCGTTTTGGGTGGTGACTGTTATACCTCAGGAAATCATTTCGATCCGTCGGCTTAATGAAGAGGGAGGTCAATAATTTTCCATTTTCCTGTGTGATAAAAACATCCAAAAACTGAATAGATTTACATGAACTCACCAATGTAAATTTGACAGTCCTATCGACCTGATTCAAATATCCATAAAAATCCTCCAGTTCCCCTTGTGTACCTGTCCAGAGGAGGAAGACGTCATCTATGTATCGCCACCACGCCATGACATGTCTAAAGTGGTGGGACACATAGACAAAGTTCTCCTCCAATGTAGCCATAACAATATTTGCAGAAGCAGGGGCCATATTGGCCCCCATCGCGGTTCCACATTTCTGGAGGAAATATTCATCACCAAATAGGAAATAATTATGATATAATATGGACTCTAATAATTCAATAATAAATTTCCTATTATTTTCACTAAGATCCGTATAAGACAGTCTCCGTTCAATCGCCTCCACCCCCCTACCATTATCAATGGAGGTGTATAGAGATACCACATCAAATGAGGCCAAAATGACCTCACTTTTTAATTCAACTTCCTGTATTTTTAATAAAAAATCCATGGTATCTCTCACAAAGGATTTAGTATTTTTCGCCAATGGATTTAATATTCTATCAAGATAAATTCCAATTTTACTCGTTAATGAATTTACCCCGGAGACTATGGGTCGTCCCGGGGGATGATTAAGATTTTTATGTATTTTAGGAAGTACATATATCACAGGGGTGGTAGGATTCTCCACATACTGTATAAATAATCATAAAGATCTTTATCAATTATATTATTTTCCAAATCCCCATCCAAAATAACTTTCAAATAATTTAAAAATAGAAATTTTGGATCCTTTTCCAACTTGACATAAACTTCACTGTCACTCAACTGTCTTCTAATTTCTTCAATATACATGACCCTGTCCATGACGACGACAGCCCCACCTTTATCGGCAGGTTTTATAATGATGTCGCTGTCATGGACATGGTCCTGCAAAGCCCGTATCTCCTCTGTACTCAAATTTGGAGATTTCAGTCTTTTATTTGAGTTCCCTCTCAATGCTTTCACATCCCTCTGTACCGCTTCCATAAATGCATTAATTACCGGAGGATTCACAGGTGGCGTAAAGGTACCCCTTTTGGCCACCTGAACCTGTTGTAGACTAAGTTCACTAGTTATACATTTAGGGACAATCACACTACCAGAAAACCAATTTCTCAATTTGACATTTCTAAAAAAATCTCTGGAGATCTAGCTCCAGCTGAAACCAGTCCACATGTTTGCTCATACTAAATGACAAACCCTTATTCAAGACAGTCATCTGTGATATGGTCAAATTTTTTTTAGAGATATTTACCACGAGTTCATTTCTTTTTTCCGTGTCATCACTTGTCTCTGCTGCCGTGGTTTGATTTTGTCCTGTTTTTTTCTGTTGTCTTCGGTGCCGTTTGCCCCCTCTTCTTTTCCGTTGGATCCTCTCTGTTGCTCCTGATCTAGGTCTAAAGGAGAAATTATCACACAATTGTAAATGTCCTTTTATATCATGCTTGTTAGGCCTTTTATCAGTCCTTAAATAACCTCTTTTACTCCATGATGAATTAGATCCACCCTTCTGCCAGTTATAAATGTGACCAGTTTGATAATCCTCCATATCTCGATTCCATTTACGACGTTTTACATCCTCAAATTCCATGCGCAAACCCTGCACCTTAGTCATTATTAAATCCTTGAAGGAATCCCATTCCTCAATTTTGAGCAATGATTTCAATTTTTCCTCAGTATCCACAATGTAAGTTGTCATTTTCAATATTTCCTGTTGTAAAAAGTCAATATTCAACAAAATTATATCCAAGGCATATCTATTGGAGATTTGACAAAAACGGGAGCAAAAAGTCACATTATTTCCAAAAAGATTGGGTCTTATATTTGAACGTAAACCCCGTGGTATTTTCCGAGCTTTATAATACTGTCCCAAAGTAACCAAATGCAGTTGTAGAATAATCATCCTTTTAGAATCACTTTCATATTTACGTTTAAGATCCACTAGGGAAGGTGTACTTAAAAAAGTCCCATCATCCTTCAGCGCACCTAGGATCCGTTCTTCTTCCTCAGCAGTATATGAAAAAACATCAGGCTCTATACCGTCCATTACTTTAGCTCAAAAGAATACATTTTTAAAGGAAAAAGAAAAAATTAAGAGAAAATGTGCATGTCTTCCTGGACATATACAGTACAGACCAAAAGTTTGGACACACCTTCTCATTTAAAGATTTTTCTGTATTTTCATGACTTTGAAAATTGTACATTCACACTGAAGGCATCAAAACGATGAATTAACACATGTGGAATTATATACTTAACAAAAAAGTGTGAAACAACTGAAAATATGTCTTATATTCTAGGTTCTTCAAAGTAGCCACCTTTTGCTTTGATGACTGCTTTGCACACTCTTGGCATGTAAGAGGATACTGGCCTTCAGGGCAAAGTGGCAAAGAAAAAGCCATATCTGAGACTGACTAATAAAAGGAAAAGATTAATATGGGCAAAAGAACACAGACATTGGACAGAGGAAGATTGGAAAAAAGTTTTATGGACAGACGCATCAAAGTTTGAGGTGTTTGGATCACACAAAAGAACATTTGTGAGATGCAGAACAACTGAAAAGATTCTGGAAGAGTGCCTGACGCCATCTGTCAAGCCTGGTGGAGGTAATGTGTTTGTCTGGGGCTGCTTTGGTGCTGGTAAAGTTGGAGATTTGTACAAGGTAAATGGGATTTTGAATAAGGAAGGCTATCACTCCATTTTGCAACGCCATGACATACCCTGTGGACAGCGCTTGATTGGAGCCAATTTCTTCCTATAACAGCACACCTCCAAATTATGCATGACCTATTTAGGGAAGAAGCAGGCAGCTGGTCTTCTATCTGTAATGGAGTGGCCAGCGCAGTCACCAGATCTCAACCCCATTGAGGTGTTGTGGGAGCAGCTTGACCGTATGGTGCGCAAAAAGTGCCCATCAAGCCAATCCAACTTGTGGGAGGGGCTTCAGGAAGCATGGGGGGAAATTTCTCAAGATTACCTCAGCAAATTAACAGCTAGAATGCCAGGTCTGCAATGCTGTAATTGCTGCAAAGGGAGCATTCTTTGACAAAAGCAAAGTTTGAAGGAGAAAATTATTCTTTCAAATAAAAATTATTATTTCTAACCTTGTCAATGTCTGGACAATATTTTCTATTCATTTTGCAACTCATTTGATAAATAAACGTATGAGTTATTATAGAAAACACAAAATTGTGGGGGTGACCCCCAAACTTTTGAACGGTAGTGTAATATATATATATATATATATATGACGCACCCCCTGGGCCTGTGTTGTGCAGGGGAACCCGGAACCGGGCCTGTTGTAGAATGCTGGGGGTTGTAGTCTCCGTGTGGCGGTGACCCGGTCCGTGCCCAGGGTGGTCAAACCAGTGGCAGTCTATTTGTATTGTAATAAGTGTCCGACTACGCCACCCGTGGATTGCGGTCAGTGGGGACCGCCGCTGCGCTGCAGACCGCTGAGGCTGATGTTGTTTGCGCAGCCGAGTATGGGATGACTCCCCACGGGAGAAGTATTGCCTCAGGGCAGCTAATTTGGAAGATGATGGGAGTGATGGTCTGAGGGTCCCAGTGCTAATGGTGCAGGAGCGGCAAGGAATCACAGAGACGGGAGGTGCAGTTTAGGGTCTTTACTGATGGTACAAGGCAGACCCTCCAGGGAGTACTGGCTAGTATAAGGGGCCTGGTCAGTCTGCGAGCAAGCAGGAGTTCCCCTGGCCAGGTGGAGTTGTAGGCCTCCCCGTTTATCTGCACTCTTCCTGGCTACCTTGCTGTCAGCGGTTACAAGTAGCCCACGTCCCTGAGTATACCGTGTGGTGCTCACCCGTATGGCTGGTGACTTGGGGCCTTCTGTTAGCCTCCGCTCCTGGATGGCGGCGCTGGTCCCTTCTTTGTGACTGAGCCTCCGGGCTTCTATGGCCAGAGGACCTGGAATCCCCTGCCGGCTGTTTTCTGCTGCTGGGTGTATATCAGTCCCCACAGCCTCGGACTCCTGTGTCCGGTTTTAGTGTCTTCGTCCAGGGCGAGCTCTGCTCAGCTCCAGCCCCTGGACTTCAGCTACTGCTCCTCCAGAGCTCCTGATCTCACTTTCCCTCTCCAGACTCTGACTCTGTCTGCAGCTTCACTCTGACTACTCTAATCCCGCCCCAGACCCAGTTTAAAAGGGCAGATTCCTCCCCTCCCAGGTCTGGGCGGACCGTGTTGCATGTTTAGGGATCCTGACCAGAGAAACCTCCCACTTGCTCTCAGACATAATATCTCTATTACTGTGGCAACCAGACCCCTGGGGTGTCACATATATATATATATATATATATATATATATACACATGTATGTATATGTGTGTGTATATATATTGTAAGGCAGCACTACTTATTATCCTGGGGGATACTCGCTTTGCTGCGTCAATCACTGCACACCAGCAACTACTTTGCCGTGTTTCACAATCCACAGTTTATTACACTTCATAAACCGTATTTCACATACATAATGTCCACGAGCCCAAGTGGCACACCGGCCCACTTGACTCTAATTACAGCCTTCCGCAAGGTAATAAAACAATGTCCATGAAAATGTCCATAACATAAAGAGTATTACCTTTATCGGCTTTCAGCTGCTTTTAGTCCATTTCACCACTGTGACTGTAAGGCTTGACCACACGTGGTCTCCAGACCTCCACCCGTCCAAGACCACTGGCATCTCTCACACACAGATCCAGGCTCTGTCCTCCAGCACGCTTGTGTGGCACTCCGAGGCTTACTGGCATCCCACACACACACACAGGGATCCAGGCTTCACCTCCACCGGAGTCCACCAGGCCTCACCAGGCCTCACACGAGCGGTGCTTGTGTGGCACTCCGAGGCTTACTGGCATCCCCCACACTCTCACAGGGATCCAGGCTTCACCTCCACCGGAGTCCACCAGGCCTCACCAGGCTTCCCACGAGCGGTGTTCCCCACACACAGGGAACAGCCTCGTGCCGCTCACACGGTGCCCACACAGGAGCTCCCAACACCCAGGAACTCCTACACACCGGAACACACCTGTCACAAATCACACAGGGTTTATATATACTGCAGCACACACACAGATAGGACCTTAACTGATGTCAGAGTCATGTGTCCACACCCTCTGTGTGCATAAGGACCTGTGTGATGTCACAGTCATGTGACCAGTCCGTTAAAGAGGAAGGTACATGGTCATTCAAAAACACACCAAACCATTAAAGGGATGTCTGCTACGTCACTATATATATATGTATG
>NW_027364510.1:125000-160000 GCF_046119375.1 Phyllobates terribilis | reverse complement strand
ATCCCGGGAGTACAATCGGTGTGACATTCTTTCTCGAATGCCAGTATTCTAATCTAGTCCAATTCCTCATATATGCCTACACACAGTATGATACCACTTTCATGGCCCCACAGTGGCTATCACACTCAATATGATGCCCCCACGGTCCTATTACACACAGCATGATGTACAGTATGATTCCCCCTGACAATACATTTCCCCACACAGTACATTGAAAGAAGACATCCATTGTGTTCTACCTATAACCTAACATGTTGATACAAAGGAAGGCAAAAGACCCATGAGGCAGATGCTAATTGCCCCCTATTAACGAAAAAATCCTTCCCAACTCCACTAATGGCAATTAGACTAGTTCCCTGGATGAACGTCCTATCACAGAATCTAGTTCCCATAACCTGTAATATATTTTTCAACAAAAGCATCCGGGCCATACTTGAACTTGTTTAGTAAATCAACAATTACAATATGATGTTCCCGAAAGTCTGAATATTAAAAATGGTGAACATTGGACATAATTTCAAAAAACATCACAGTAAAAGATAATGCCTTACCAACACCAGGTCAGATTACCAATGCACTGCAGGATGCAGCAAGCCTCCATGATAAAGGCGGGGGCAGCACATGTGCAAAATACTGATGCAGACAGCCACTCACTAACCTACCAATTCATGGAGGGGGTGGCTGTGTAGTATTATACATGCACACCGATGGAGTCTGCATAGGGCGCCAGTCACACAGATATGTGTGATACACAGTGTCTGGCTTGCAGCCTATTGATGTCTTGCTTGCAGCGTATTGATGACGCCCATAGTATTAGATCAGGCGGGTTGCCCAGAACTATATACATGCACCCCCACAGGACAGACGCCCCAATTCACCCAGCCAACACTAAAGAGGCCTGGCTGCATCCTGCAAAAAGATGTGCAAAAAAGATGAAAAATAGTATATAAGATAAGTACACCACATGAGGTATTGGACGATATTTTGGCCAAAATACGCAAGCTCACAACTCCATCGGTGTGCATGCATAATACTACACAGCCACCCCCTCCAAGAATTGGTAGGTTAGTGAGTGGCTGTCGGCATTAGTATTTTGCACATGTGCTGCCCCCGCCTTTATCATGGAGGCTTGCTGCATCCTGCGGTGCACTGGTAATCTGACCTGGTGTTGGTAAGGCATTATCTTTTACTGTGATGTTTATGTTCCCGAAAGTCCCGTAATTTCACTATTCTTAGAGTAAAGAATCGCCATCTATGATGACTGAGAAACCATCTTTCTTCTAGTAGGAGAGGGTGCCTCCTTGTCATCGTTGAAGGTCTATATGTAAAAAGTTCCTTAATAAGATCTCTATACTGTTTCTTCTTATATTTGTACATTGTAATAAGATCGCCCTTAAACCTTCATTATTCCAAACTGAATAACCCTAACTTTGATAACCTGTCTTGGAATTGCAGTGCACCAATTCCCTTAATAACCTTGGTTGCATTTGTCTGCATACGTCCTAGTTCAACTATGTCCGTCTTATACACCAAAGACCAAAATTATACACAGTATTCTAAATGTGGCTGAATTAGTGACTTGTATACAGACAAAACTATGTTCTTATCATAATCATCTATGCCTCTTTTAATGCTTCCATGGTTCTATTTGCCTTGGCAGCAGCGGCCTAGCACTGGTTATTAAAGTTGAGTTTGCTGTCCACCCATACACCCAAGTCTTTTCCAGTGATGGTTTTCCCAGTGTTTAGTAGATAATTGTACATTGTAATTTGTCCCAAGCAAGAACATTTATCTACATTAAACTTCAATTGCCATTTTTCAGCCCAAACCTCAAGCTTACATAAATCCCTCTGTAATATTACATTATCCTCCTATGTACTGATAACCTTGCAGAGTTTACGATCATCTGAAAATATTGAAATTTTACTCTGTATACCCCCCAAAAGGTCATTAATAATTGTATTAAATAGAAGTCCCAATACTGACTCCTGGGGTACACCACTTTTAAATGTGACCCAGTTAGTGTGTTCCATTAATAACCATCATCTGTTTCTTATCACTGAGCTTTTTTTTGTTTCTTTCAAAATCATCTATACGGTTCCAGACATATGGACCTTTTTAAGTGCTAATGTTTATGGTATTTACCAAAGAAGCAGTCACCCAATGACACTCTTCCTTCAGAGAATCTTCTGGGCCATGGAAACTGGCATGACTTTGGGGTTACTTGTAGTTTTGAATGATTCATTTTACTATTCAATGTACTAAAAATGGGGAAAAAAATCCATTTGTGGTGAAATTGGACCAAATACTGATAGTGGGACGGTAGCCTAAATCTCGGTCTCCTTTGAAGCTCAGCATATAGATGAGCTCCAGAGGAGCACCAAGACAGCGGGCACAGGGCCCTCACTGTCCTAGTGACCCATCAGCCCCCGAGATCATGTCACAGGGCACAGATGGGAGCTGGTAAATGGAAGCAGTGGCACTGGTTACATTTACGTGCTGCTGTCAGAGATTGACAGCAGCATTTAAATGATTAACTTGTCGTAATTAATTGCTGTACTTTTATGTTAGAGGAGCAGGAAAGAAGGAAAAGCCGAGCTGTGGAGTTAGTATCAGAAGAACGTACCAACTCCAACTGCAGGTAGAAAAAAATGTAAATACTTATATAGTGTTAATATTGTATATTATAAATTATTTTCATGCATAAATTGCTGAATATTTACTATTATTTGTTGCAGTATATTTGGTATTAGTAATTATTATAGTTGGAAATTTGACTTACTGACACCACAGCCCTAGTTAAAAGGGTTTTCCACAAGTGAATATATTTATATATATACTAGATGGTGTCCCAATTCTAACGCATCGGGTATTCTAGAATATGTATGCGGCCGACTGGGCGCAATCAGCAGAGTGGTGTTTAAATTTGGCGCCAATCTCGCTGATTGGTCGCGGTCGGCTGGCGGCCGCGACCAATCAGCAGAGCGTTGTTTAAATTTGGCGCCAGAGCATTGTTTAAATTTGGCGCCAATCTCGCTGATTGGTCGTGGCTGGTGTCCGCGACCAATTAGCAGAGCGTTGTATAAATTTGGCGCCAATCTCGCTGATTGGTCGTGGCTGGCATCCGCGACCAGTCAGCAGAGCATTGTTTAAATTTGGCGCCAAAATTGCTGATTGGTCGCGGGCAGCGTCCGCGACCAATCAGCACAGCAGTGTTTAAATTTGGCGCCAAAATCGCTGATTGGTCGTGGCCGCTATTTAAATGTGGCGTCCAAATCGGTGATTGGTCGCGGGCAGCGGCCGCGACCAATCAGCACAGCGGTGTTTAACTTTTGCGCCAAGATCACTGATTGGTCGTGGCCAGAGACCGCGACCAATCAGCGAATCGTATAGGTGAGGACCGGGGAGCAGAATCGTATTGGTGAGGACCGGGGAGCGCCGCTGCCTGTGTGGCTACTTCCGCTGCGAGGAGCCGGGAGATGAGCGGCTTCTTGCAGCAGAAGTATCCCGACCCGCAGCGCCGCTCCCCGGTCCTCCCTTGACACCCTAGCCGCATGGAGGTCAACGCCACTGCCTGTGCGGCTACTTCCGCTGCGAGAAGCCGGGAGATGAGCGGCTGCTCGCCGGTCGGGATTCTTCTGCTGCTAGCGGCCGGGAGATGAGAGCCTCGCGCCAGTCATCTCCCGGCTGCATCGCCGCTGAGCTCCGTCCCGCAGATGAGCCTCTAACGGCCGCCATCTTTTTTCTGAAATCCCGCGTCGCTGATTGGCCGCTGCTGGACCAATCAGTGACGCGGGATTTCCCCGACAGACAGACAGACAGACAGACGGGATAAGACGATTATATATATAGATATACGCGGTGTGCAGAATTATTAGGCAAATTGTATTTTAGAGGATTATTTTTATTGTTGATCAACAACTATGTTCTCAATCAACCCACAAGACTCATAAATATCCAAGCTTAATATTTTTGGAAGTTGGAGTGGTTTTTTTAAGATTTGGCTATCTTAGGAGGATATTTGTTTGTGCAGGTAACTATTACTGTGCAGAATTATTAGACAATTTAATAAAAACCAAATATAATCCCATCTCACTTGTTTATTTTCACCAGGTAAACCAATATCAGTGCACAAAATATAGAAATAAACATTTCTGACATGCAAAGACAAAAACCCAAAAAATTAGTGATCAGTATAGCCACCTTTCTTTATGATGACACTCAACAGCCTTCCATCCATAGATTCTGTCAGTTGCTTGATCTGTTTTCGATCAACATTGCGTGCAGCAGCCACCACAGCCTCCCAGACCCTGTTCCGAGAGGTGTACTGTTTTCCCTCCCTGTAGATCTCACATTTTATGATGGACCACAGGTTCTCTATGGGGTTCAGATCAGGTGATCAAGGGGCCCATGTCATTATTTTTTCTTCTTTTAGACCTTTACTGGCCAGCCACGCTGTGGAGTAGTTGGATGCATGTGATGGAGAGTTGTCCTGCATGAAAATCATGTTTTTCTTGAACGATACCAACTTCTTCCTGTACCACTTCTTGAAGAAGTTGTCTTCCAGAAACTGGCAGTAGGTCTGGGAGTTGAGCTTCACTTCATCCTCAACCCGAAAAGGTCCCACAAGTTCATCTTTGATGATACCAGCCCATACCAGTACCCCACTTCCACCTTGCTGGCATCTGAGTCGGAGTGGAGCTCTCTGCCGTTTACTGATCCAGGCTCTGGCCCATCCATCTGGCCCATCAAGAGTCACTCTCATTTCATCAGTCCATAAAACCTTTGAAAAATCAGTCTTAAGATATTTCTTGGCCCATTCTTGACGTTTTATCTTATGCTTCTTGTTCAAAGGTGGTCGTTTTTCAGCCTTCCTTACCTTGGCCATGTCCCTGAGTATCGCACACCTTGTGCTTTTTGATACTCCAGTAGCATTGCAGCTCTGAAATATGGCAAAACTGGTGGTGAATGGCATCTTGGCAGCTTCACGCTTGATTTTCCTCAATTCATGGGCAGTTATTTTGCGCCTTTTTTGGCCAACACGCTTCTTGCGACCCTGTTGACTATTTGCCATGAAACGCTTGATTGTTCGGTGATCACGCTTCAAAAGTTTGGAAATTTCAAGACTGCTGCATCCCTCTGCAAGACATCTCACAATTTTGGACTTTTCAGAGCCCGTCAAATCTCTCTTCTGACCCATTTTGCCAAAGGAAAGGAAGTTGCCTAATAATTAAGCACACCTTATATAGGGTGTTGATGTCATTAGCCAACACCCCTCCTCATTACAGAGATGCACATCACCAGATTTACTTAATTGGTAGTTGGCTCTCAAGCCTATGCAGCTTGGAGTAGGACAACATGTATAAAAAGTATCATGTGATCAAAATACTCATTTGCCTAATAATTCTGCACACAGTGTGTATATATATATCACACTATAATACAGTATGTCTTTTTTAGTTGAACAATTGGGATGTGGCTGCTGGGACCCCCAGGATGCCCAGTACTGAATCCAACTGGTTCTTATACATAAACCTTAAGTAGAGCCACATGAAGGTAAAAGGATCAGAGTGCCTGAAAAATGTATGGATCAGAAGGTGTTTTTCCCTGGATTGACTGTCATTCGTAGATGTAACAGAATCACTGGTCTTCTCTTCCACTTTTGGCTGAGGATTAGAGGATTAACATGAAACATGGAAACGATATTCTCTCATCAGACATATATGATGTTTAGTACTGATATGCCATAAATGTCAGTAGTATTACATTAAATGCAAAGGGACATTAATCAATTTGAAATGATTCTTTTTAGTTTTTTTTTTTATTAAGAATTACATGGAAGAATGAAGAGATGTTCTTGGAGGGCCTTCTTCTGCAGATGTTACTTGCTGGTCAGAAGGCCACAGGTAGATGGTACAAGTCCTTCCACACAGGTGCATCTTTAATGGTGGACATGCTGTACTAGGCACTAGACATGAAGGGTTTTTCACATTGAGATGTTTGTGTTGCTCCGATGACAGGGAGCAAATATGCAGCTTTGTCTGATGGAGCGAGCAACCCTGGATAATCCACGCCGGCAAGATGATATCAGCCGGCGGAAGGTGGAACCTGTGAGAGGAGACAAAGAGACATAACTAATGTAAGTAATGGGACTACATATTAGAGCAGGGATGTCACACTCAAACACACAGAGGGCCAAAATGAAAAACTTGGACCCCACATAATCCTACATACAGAATAATGGCCCCACATAGTCCTCCGTACAGTATAATGGGCCCCACATTGTCCTCCATACAGAATAATGGCCCCAAATAGTGGTGGTGGTTCTGTTGTCGTGGGTCAAATATAACCACCCTGCGGGCCAGGTTTGGTCCACGGGCCAGAGTTTGACATGTATGTATTAGAGGATACTACTGTAGTGTCACTGTGACAGGATGATAGAGGAGTCGTATCCATACAGATGTACGGGGTCATTGTCAGTAATCCTACAGATAATATCTGCTCCACATGACTCCTTCTCACTGACTGACATCATGCAACATGGAGCTTATTGTTACACTTACCTCTTCTACTTCTTCTCTCTTCTACCTTCTCTGTTTTTTGTCGATCTTTCGATGCAGATTTTCTTTTCCCCTGAACTGGTGATTCTGATAAAAAAAACAAGAAAAAGATGTATATTATAAACTCCTAAAAGATTAGCTTTGTATCTTTATATAGAATTCTGTTATTCTTGTACCCTGTAGTCCCGGTAATTGATTATTGCACCATAATAGAGAGAATATGTCATATATACATAAAACCACCTGAGGGTCTGAGAATTAGATTGCCTTGTGAACTGATTAATATGAAACCTGTAGGTTTTCCGATATGTGGTGTCTAGCCAGGGAACTATGTCCCCTTATTAACATGATAACACTGCGGCATCCTGCAAGTAATATCTTAAAATAAGTTAGCTAAAACCTCAGTGCATTCTTAAGGTGATAAGGATCAGTATAGGCCTAGATGGAGCCATGGGTGCAGTATTCAGAATCAGTTTGGCAGAAGACTGAATGGCTTCTTATGCATTAAAAATTATAACCTATGAGGCTATGTGCCCACGTAGCAGATTTGATGCAGAGCGTTTTTGCCTCTCTCTGGCAGAAAAAAACGTATGCAGATTTACATGCAGATTTACATGCGTTTTTTCTGCCAGAGAGAAGCGTTTTTTCAGCATTTTTACATGCGCTTTCGCATGCGTTTTTTCAAGAAGTTTTCCAAACGATTTTGAGCATCACTTGGAAAAGTGCTTGACAAGTTGGTCACACTATTTAAATCCATGCAACCGGCATGGATTTATATAGTGTGACCGAGTAATAGTTAAAAAAAAGAATAAGAATGGTAAAAAATGAAAAAAAAAAGATTATACTCACCTTCCGGTGTCTTCCCGGTGTCATCTCTGCTGCGTCCGGTCTCTTGCAATGCTCGCGGTGCTGTGAAGGACCTGCGGTGACGTCATTGAGTCATGTGATGGGTCACATGACTCAGTGACGTCATGACAGGTCCTTCACAACAGCGCGAGCATTGCAAGAGACCGGACGGCGTGGACAAAACACTGGAAGGACATCGGAAGGTGATTATAAGCTTTATTTTTTATTTTAAATTCTTTTCTTTACAGATTCTATGGTACCCAGGTCTGGATGAGAGTCTCCTCTCCTCCAGACTTGGGTACCATCCGCACATTAGAAAGCGCCAATTACGCAAGTACAGATGCAGTCTTGCGGAATTAGCGCGTTCTAATGCAAGTCAATGGCGGCGATTACGCTGCGCGTCCGCAAAATTAATGGACATGCTGCGTATTTTTGAGCGCAGCATAAACGCTGCGGAAAAATACGCAGCATGGGCATTGAAAGTGCGGAATTGCATTGGAGACCATGGGGGAAGGTTTACCAAGCGTTTCCCAAGTGTTTACGCTGTAGAAATTCCGCAGCGTAAACGCTTGAAAAACGCATCGTGGGCACACAGCCTAAGAGTGAGGATTTTTATAAAATGAAATGTTGGGCTGTTTTCACATTACACTTTTTGACACAGGCTGCAATAGAATGACCTATAGAGCTATACATACCTGACAATATGGATGACTGTCTGCCTTCAGCAGTGAAACACTGCTTGTCATCATCAGACTTAGAGGGGGAAGAATCTTTCTGCGTCTGGTTGTCATCAGATTTAGAGGGGGAAGAATCTTTCTGCCTCTGCTTATCATCATCAGATTTAGAGGGGGGAGAATCTTTCTGCATCTGGTTGTCATCAGATTTAGAGGGGGGAGAATCTTTCTGCGTCTGGTTGTCATCAGATTTAGAGGGGGGAGAATCTTTCTGCGTCTGGTTGTCATCAGATTTAGAGGGGGGAGAATCTTTCTGCGTCTGGTTGTCATCAGACTTAGAGGGGGGAGAATCTTTCTGCGTCTGGTTGTCATCAGATTTAGAGGGGGGAGAATCTTTCTGCGTCTGGTTGTCATCAGACTTAGAGGGGGGAGAATCTCTCTGTGTCTGGTTGTCATCCTCAGATTTAGAAGGGGGAGAATCTTTCTGCGTCTGGTTGTCATCAGACTTAGAGGGGGGAGAATCTCTCTGTGTCTGGTTGTCATCAGATTTAGAAGGGGGAGAATCTTTCTGCGTCTGGTTGTCTTCAGACTTAGAGGGGGGAGAATCTTTCTGTCTGTTTGGTAGAAGAAAAACATATAAATTACAAGTGAAAACAATAGATACGGATACAACACCTGTCTGCAAAGCCCATTAGGACATCTGAATAACATGAAGGGGATGCTGTGCTCAAGACCCTCTTCTACCAGCAAGAATGGAGAATCACTAGCAATATTTATTTTCCTGTAATGAACTGGAAATTAAAGCTGGTCATAGTTATCAACTTTCATCACCAGCGTTATCACAAGTCAGAAACATGGTGATCAGCAATCATGTGGTCATCGATACTGGATTTAGTATCGACTTACATTCGTCTTGAATTTGGTGTTGTGAACACATATCAGAATGGACCCCATAAAAATAATTTGCTCACATGTCTGACTGTTTTGCACTTTCTGGTGAATACCCTGGAGGTGACTTGGGTTCTTCATTGTTCATCATCTTGGTATGGATGGAACAGAGCTAATACAAAGAGGAAAAAAAAATATTTTAATATTTTACAATTTTATTTTAATTACAGGTTGTATGGATCTTATTGGTCACATACTTACTTTAGAAAGCCTATGCGAAGATGATAGAAAGTTTTGGCTTTCCGGCCAGTCATTATCTTCACTTGTGTCCCCCTCATCTGAATCAATATGTTGATGTCTGCTACATCGAGCTGAAAAGTACAAGAGTTAATCGAGATTATTAGCATAATACTTTGTCCTGAACAGTCACCATTTGATCATGAATCAAGGTGGGGACTGATTCTCACTTAAAATGAAATACAAGACACACAGCAGCTTTCTGCAGATGATGTCTCATTCTACTTACTGTCAAAGTAGATGGTATCCTCTTCTGACTCAAGATCAGGAATGAACAGCGACTTCTGACTTAGAAGGTTGTCAAAATCTAAGTTACGCAGGAATGGATGAAATTTGATCTCATTTGCTCCTCCTTGAAAAGGAAAACAATGAATAGTGATATAGTTATTGTCAAAGAGACAAGTTTCTTAGGCCTCCTACACATATCCGTGTTTGCACTACATGTGGCATCCATTTTTCTTTCACGTATGCCACCCGTACCCATTATCATCTATGCTGCTGTTTTTTTGTGGCAGCACAGATGACAAGTGCCAATACAAGTCTATGGGACCCTGAAAAACACGTACATCACACAGATGGCATCCGTGTGCCATTTGTGTGCCTTCCTTACGCTGTATCTGTTTAACATTACAAAGTATAAGAGATACTTTATCATTTCTTTTTCTTTGCCGTACCGGAAAAACACTGATGGCACACTGATTCAAAACACTGATTCAAAACACTGATGACACTAGTACTGTTTTTTTCCAGTACTGGTTTCAGTACTGATTTTATACGGACGTGTGAAGGGGGCGTTAATCTGAACGGTTGACGTAACAGAGCCGAAGTGAAGTAGATGTACTGAAAGTCTTAGCATGAAGAATGGGGAATGGCCAAGCTGGTAGAGAACAAAACCTCAGTGCTGATCCTCATTATTCATTTTCTGTTCACAGAGGTGTAATAAGTCATTAATAATAGTATTATATACATTACCTGTCCCAAGTCTTTGTGCTGGATCTTTTCTGAGCAGCTCAATGATGATATCCCGAGCTGTGGCTGGAAAAGCCGAATTAGTAAGTTTCCAATATATGTCATCTGTTATGTAAAAAGCAAATATTACAGAAAATGAAACATCTTAATTTATTTTATCAAAACAAAAATCTTTTATATTAACAAAAGTAACTAAATCACACAACTAATCTATTCAAATAACAATGACATTACACAGCAATCAGATTATTTTACTTACCCCTGACAATATGGCTGTAAATGTCATATTTGGAAGGCCCATAAAATGGTACACGTCCTACAAGAAATGTATATAGGATGATCCCAATTGACCACCAGTCAGCTGGCCTTCCATAGCCTTCCTTTAAGATAACTTCTGGGGCTATGTAATGAGGGGAGCCAGCAATCTGGAAAAAACAGAGGAATGAGATAATGATCAGAGAACATAATTGTGACAAATAACATCAGTGGAAACGTTTTCTAGATGAGAAAGTATAAGAGAAGGAGAAATGGAGGAGATGAGTAAAGAACAAGTTCCTGCCTACCTCCTTATCATGGAACTCTCTGGTGATGTCCTCAATTGGAGCCTTGTAGATCTCTGATGTTGGTCTCATGAGGCAGAGTTTGGAAAGCCCAAAATCTGTAACTTGAATATGACCAGTTGACGTTATCAGGAGGCTGTGAAAAAAAGAGGATGTCAGCCCCAAGTTGCAAATAGATTGTATAATAAACGATATCTTTTTTCCCCTTTCTTATACTACAAGTGTCACTTACTTTTCAGGCTTCAGGTCTCTGTGCATTACACCATAGCTGTGCAGATATTCCACAGCTAGAACCGTTTCTGCAATGTACAGACGAGCCAAGGGGACAGGTAAACACCCATAGTTCTTCATAAAACTGCCACAGTCTCCTCCTACAGCAGAAAGCAAATATGACAGGAGAGGGTTTGTTACAATGTAAATGACACATGAGGAGTGTGAATGAGAAATGAGCGGAGACATTGGGGCAGGATGTCATACACAGAGATATACTGTATAATAATGCAAAAAACCCTCCATTGGAGCATACCCGAATAGTAACTAGGACTGCACTAAATGTCTATGAAGCAAAACCACAAAGGTGCAAGAGCTGCACAAATAAGTGCAATGAAGCAACATCCCATATAAAAGCATGAATCTTTATTAGTCACGTGGAATAAATATTTAAAAATAACAAGGTAACTCATACAAAAAAGAGACACTATTCTGGCCAAAAAAGTATGAGCTATATATACTATGTATCTTGCAATAAATAAATATATAATTAGTTAAAGGTGTCAGCAGTCTCATTTGTGGTTTTGCTTTATATACTGTATAAGGCCGGTTTCACACGTCCGGATATTTCTGGTACCGGAAAAACCTGTGTCGGAGATGTCCGTGTGCCGCATCAGGAGCACACGTACCGGCGTTTGGGAATCAGTGTACAGTTAGCGTTATTCCCAAAAGCCGGGTACTGAACGCTGCGCTCATCATTTTCCCCTGCCGGCACTGCGATCAGCACCAGCAGGAGTTAATAATGAGAGTTGTAGTCTGCTCCCGGTGTCTCCACCTGTAAAAATAAGAATAAAATTAAAAAAAACCCTTATACTCACCTACCTGTCCTAAGTATCTCCTGCTGTAATCCATGCGACTACTCAGCAGAGGAGCTGGGGAGAATGACTCCTGCAGCGAGCGACGCCAGACCTCAGCTGAGCTCAGTGAGTGACAGGACACCGCTCGCTGAGCTCAGCGCAGATTCGGGGCCGCTCGCTGCAGGAGTCATTCTCCCCGGCTCCTCTGCTGAGCGGTCTCATGGATTACAGTGGGGGACATTTAGGACAGGTGAGGGTATAGATTTTTTTTTTATTCTTATTTTTACAGGTAGAAATACACTGGGAGAAGACAACCCTCATCATTAACCCCTGCTGGTTCTGATCGCAGCGCCGGCAGGGGACAATGATGAGGGCAGCGTTTAGCACCCGGCGCTAACTTTATCGCTAATTCCCAGGCGCCGACACATGTCACACGGATGGCATCCGTGTGCAGTATGTGTTTACACTGAACCATTGACTTGAATGGGTCTGTGTGATCCGTCCTGCTGGCCAAAAACAGACATGTCTACGTGTGGATCACATGGACACACGGTCCGTGGAAACACTGACATGTGCGCACATGTGTCAGTGTCTCCAGTACATGTGGTAAACTGTCACCTCACGTACCAGAAATACTGAAGCGTGAAAGAGGCCTAATGTAGAGCGTATAAAGCAGAGTGACCCAATATAAAAAGACAGAGCCGTGCCTCATCTGCAAGCCTCTTATTCATTACTCTGTGAAATGCTCATCTATACAAACTGTTAGAATTGAGTCAAATCCTCCTTTTATCCTCAGTGGATATTTTTGCCATTCTCAGTGAGGACATTCACCAGAGACTTTCACAGAGATAATGATTTTCCTGGCATCTTGGTAACAGATAACTTATAGTAAATGCAGTATGGACATGTATCCGTCCATGTGGTCACATTCAGATTATGGAGAAGATGCTAGAGATAAGCAGATTGAGGCTGGATATAGGCACAATGGATATGACTTACCTGCTGCATACTCCATGACCATACACAGATGATGAGGAGTTGGAAAGGAGCACAACATGGAGGCCACAAAGGGACAATCAGCAAATGTTAGGATGTCCCTCTCTAGAAAGGCACGTTCAAGTCTTCTTGGAATATTCACGTTCTCCTTGTCCAGCTTCTTCATAGCGAATAGCTGGCTTGTGTATTTGTGTCGCACTAAGTGGACGGCTCTGGAGAGAAGGAAAATCCATGATTTATAATGAATTCTTACTAACATTTTGTCTATAAACCTCATCACATGATTGTCTGGTTACTACTAGATGTCACTAGAAATCCATGTAGAAATCCATCAAGTTACACAACATAAATGATGACCTATGCGAGGTCCTCATCTATGTCACGTCCTAACTGACCTAAATAATGACATATAGATGTGGCCAGTAGACATGAGCTAACACATTTGAGTGGAATTAAATTCTACTCAGATTTTGCAAAATTCTGCATTCACCAAAATGGCGTTTTGTTTTTTTGTTTGTTTTGTTTTTTGTAATTTGCTTACTCATGGATTTAGCAAAATGTCAAGCGTTGGCCACCATTTTCAAAATCTTGAAAGGCCATAAAAAAGTTTAAAAATAAACAAATTTTTATACTCACTTCTACGGCCCCTCCGCCTCAACCGTCCGTTCCTTGCCGCATCCTCAAATCTCTGCTGCTAATGCTGAAATCCAAATGCCTCTCATACTGGGACGGGACTTCCAACATTGATGAGATCTGGGAGGATTATGCACAAGCGCAAGAACAGTCACGGTGTCACAATGTTGTGACTTTTTATGCTCTTGCATAGAACTCTCTCAGACCTTCTCAAAGCCTGAAGTCCTTGCATAGCGTGAGCGGTGGCAAACTGAAGAGGCAGTGAGGACCGGACGGGTGACGGTGAGAAGTGGAGGGGCTAGAGAATTGAGCAGTAAGGGGAGTATAAGTATGTTTCTTATGCTTATTATGTTCTGGGGCCTGGTGAGGCCCCAGAGCATAATAAGGGACATTAATTTCTCCTTGAATCGTATTTTCACAAGTCCACGTGAACAAGCAAATTAGAATTTTGCCTGATTCGCTCATCTCTTGTGGACAGTATGGACTCAGAGCATTTCTCTGTTGTACGGGCTGGGCACAGAGACAGAAGCATTGTCATAAGGAACACTAGGAAATGTATATTATGCAAACATAAAGCTCACCCATAAGCTCCACTGCTGATCAGTTTGATTGGTTTAAAGTCGGTCTTACTAGGACTTGTCTCCAAGTTCAATGATCCGGTCAAGGCCTAGAAATAATAAGAAATGACATTAAGACATAGAATCTGCAGGAAAATAAAAGCTCCAGATGCAGGAACTTCTCCTCTATATTATGTCCACGCTGATTACATTGCAGCAGATGTAGAGGACATGATGCAAGCCGGACCCTCCACAGACAGTATTATATTTTAAGGGGATATTCCCCATGCATAGATATCACTGTACTGCAGGGTATGATAAGGGGCATCACACAGAAGAGGCAGAATAACAATGCCATCATTACTCACAATAGATCTGATCTACATAAAAGCAAAGATATCCCATTGTCATCTGGGGTATAATATTATATGTGTAATTCATACCCCGTTATCTGATGATAAACAGACGTCTCCTCTGATACTTACACTGGCAGATTCGTGGATCTCTGGTGTCTCACATATTCCACCATCAGTACTGGCCGTCGACACAGTTATTTCTAAAATAATGATAAAATAATGAAAAGATGTCATGTATCAGTCTATATCATTACTTAATATATAACACATCCATATAATGAAGGACATGACAAGATCTCTGTAAATGATATAAAAACTAGATATCTGGTATTCTGCACATACTAAATATACAGTATTTATGGCACATCCAGAGATAGATACACTGGGCGATTGTTCAGGATCTGATTACCGTATTTTTCAAGTTATAAGACACACTTTTTTCTGTAAAATGGGGGTGCGTCTTATCCCAACGTAGCTTACTGAGGGGGGGGGGGGGTTGCGGTGAAGCGAGGCCCCAGGACGCAGGGTCACTGCTGCAGGAAGCTGGCGGCGGCAGGAGTGGGGCGATGCTGTGGGCCCCAGGCTGGGAGGAGGGGGTGTTCGGCGGTGCAAGGATGCAGCGGCCCCTGGGCTTTCAGAAAATGTCGCCGGAGACTCCGCACTTCCATGATTTTCAGTGTGGTGGACTTCGGAAAAATGGATTCTGGAGATGGCGCATGCAGATTGAGATCTTGTCTCCCGAGATCTCAATCTGTGCATGCGCCACCTCCGGTGGAGATTTTCCCAAGGTCCACCAGATTGAAAACCATGGAAGTGCAGGGACTTCAGTGCAGCATCGCCCCACTCCTGCTGCTGCCATCTTTCCGCCGCCTTTCCCCTAGAAAAGTTACCACAAAATTGGATTATAAGTTGCTCCACCATTTTATTAAAAAAATGTTTTTCCTATTTTCCGCTCCAAAATTTCACCTGCTTCTTATGGTCCGGTGCATCTTATAGTCTTCAAAATATGGTATTTTTGAACAATTACATGATTGGGGATCTATGACCCTCATTTTGGAGCCGAGAAGACCACACAGGCGTGAAGTAGAATTACATGATCCCTCTCCATTACAGGGAATGAAGAGTAAATCTACATATTCTCTGCCATTCTCTATAATATCTGGATATTTGAATGTAAAATATTAGATGATCGGCTTACCTTCAATCAGATCAGTTTTTAGCTCTAACTGACTAATATTAGGGTCAGGCATGTTCACGGTTTGCCCCTCTTCGGAGTCACCTTCGGATGTTTCCTGATGGTTATAATATGTACAATTAGTATAACATTTCACAAATACTAAATTATCATATACAATAGATAGGAAGGACTAAACATTGGATTTACTGGTAATTTCAGTATTGGACGGACTATACACAGCCACTCCCTCCAGTAAATCAACAATAATATATAAGGTACTTGTATATACAACTGATCTCTGTTATCAGAATTGCAGCATTTACAAGAAGGAAGATTGTGATGATCGAGCAAAACAGAGGCAGAAATACAAACTCCCACCGCTGAGTACAGACTGCCATCACAGATGATGGAGCCGCAGGGACAGGCGGTCATGAAATATCCTGTGCCTGCCTGGAGGGGACAAGGACATGTGATATAGAAGATGATGGCTCCTTACCAGGTGCTCCAGTGAGCGGGCCGGACTCTCCAGTATATTCAGGACATTTTGGGCCAGTTGTTTAAAAAAGGCCAATTTTCCACTTTGGGCTTTTTCTTCAGCCTATAAAGATGGAAATAAATACAAAAGGAAAATCATGAGAGAAAGTGCAGAATGGAGGACGTCATTTATGTCACCATTTTACTCCTGTCTATCTGCAGCTACAATTACTACACATTTGGTACATTTTATATATTATATTGGTGTCGATCTAAAGAACAATTTTCTGTAAATAAACTTGTATTCCATTATTATTATTTGATTTGTATTATTATTATTATTATTTTTTATACAGCATAAAAACACTTGTATAATTAGTGGTGGTGAATTATGATGTCATAATAGCAGTGATGTCGTGATGGAATCTTGTGATGGAATCTTAACGGGGCATCTCACCGTGAAAGGAAGTTTCCTAGCAATAGTTAAGGTGGCAAAACCATAGTTTGTGCATCAGTACCAGATGCTTGAATGTAAGAAAGAACTGTGGGTACTTTACATTTCTAATCAGTGAGGCTAGTTCTATGGTCTGAGATAAATTATTAATATTTGTTATACACAATAAAAATCATAATTACATATTTATAAGAAATCCGGATTAAGGTGCTAAATGAAGTGTCTTTACTAAGGGACAAGGACTGGACTAGGAATGAAATCTAGCCCTGACATTTGAATCATACAGGCTCATGCTGCACTTTTACACCCTCTTCCCAAAATGGGGATCTCTATTACAAATATGACCCTGCCTGACACTGAAGAAAGTCTAAATTTTATTACTACCAATAATACCACTATACAGTAAGGGAGACCAACTAGACATAATAATAATAATTTGTGCAGATTGTCTGCTATTTACCTGTTGTACTAATGTCCTGATGTTCTGCTGTAAATGCTGAAGATATTCTGAGGTAATACGACCTTGGTAGTATTTGGTCAAGCAGTCCCGTACAAGCTCCATAACCAGCCGGTAAGTGAAGCTGAGGACGCCATCGGGTAGTGGTAGCACACAGTTAGGGGTATAGGTGGTAAGAATCCCCTGGAGTAGTGCCAACTCCTGAAGTCTGTCTGGAGAAATTCCAGACATTTCAATGAAATGCGCAATCAGTATATCACTAGATAAGTAGCTAAACACTGACAACAATGACACCGGGGTATCAAAGTGACACTGAAGTGTAAACGCTTGTATAAGTAGTGGTTGTGAATTATGATGTCATAATAGCAGTGATGTCATGATGGAATCTTGTGATGGAATCTTACAGGTGCATCTCACCTTATAAGGAAGTTGCCTAGCAACAGCTAAGATGCCATCTACATAGACTGAGCATCAGCATCAGATGCTTGAATGTAAGAAAGAGCTATGGGTACTTCACTTTTACTTTGATAGGCAGGTGAGTATAAGGATTTTTTAATTTTATTCTTATTTTTACACTAGGACACAGCGGGAGCAGACTACTACTCTCATCATTGTCCCTTGGTTGTGCTGATCACAGCGCCAGCAGGTTACAATGATGAGGGCAGCATTCAGCACCCGGTGATTGGGAACAGCGGTAACTGTACTGCTGATTCCCAGGTGGCGGAATGTGCGCTCCTGATGCGGCACACGGTTGCCACACAGGTGCACATGGACACGTATATCTCCCGTACCGGTTTTTCCGATACTGGAAATATCAGGACATGTGAAACCGGCCTAACTCTGGACTCTGTAAACAGAAAAAACTGATGGCACTTCTAATACGAGAAATAGGTGTGAACAGGTGCTTACTAGGAGAAGCTACCTCCATATACAATTAACAAATAAAGTAGCAAACTGCAATGCTAAGTATGTAAGCATGAAATATGGAATATAAATAGCATTACTGCTATAGAAAATAGAAATAAATGAGAAATCTTAGCGCATAAATTGGCCAATTCATGTGTACCTGTCCCTTAGAGAGGTATTCACATTGGTAGGGTCCTGGCACTGAGAAACGCCTTACCGCGGCTGCCAGATACACATGAATTGGCCAATTTATGTGCTAAGATTTCTCATTTATTTCTATTTTCTACAGCAGTAATGCTATTCATATTCCATATTTCATGTTTACATACTTAGCCTTGCAGTGTGCTACTTTATTTGTTAATTACTCTGGACTCTGTGTGGCCTCTGTTCAGCGGTGTTCTTTTTATCAGAGGCTCGCAAAACTGTGGCCGACGGCACTTTTATTCACGCCTAATAAAAAGACGGACACCGTGGGATCACAGGCCAGACGGTGCCTCCATCTGCCTCATTACAGGGAATCTTCCGCCGGAGGCTCCGTCTGGATCACGTATTTCAGAGATTTACATGGAAACCCCGGTGTAAGCGCTGAGCGTAGAGCACAGGATAAATGTGGGCAGAGCCATATTGCGAACTCTGGGAGGCTGAATGAACAAACCAACAGCAGGTGAAGAATTGGTTTTATTTATTTATTTACACCGTTCCTCGTGCGGTTTAAGTGATTAGATGACTTTATTCTTCGGGTCGGTGCGATTACAGTGATACCAGATTCATATCGGGTTTTTACATTTGGCAGCTGTCACACACTAAACTTTTTTTTTTGCAAAGACTAGTTTTTGCATCGCCATATTTTCAGAGCTATAATTTTTCCATATTTCGGTCGACAGAGTTATGTGATAGCTTGTATTTTGCGGGACAAGTTGATGTTTTTATTGGTACCATTTTCGGGCATGTGACATTTTTTGATCGCTTTCTATTCTGATTTTTGGGAGGCAGAATAAACAAAAACCAACAATTCAGTAATTGTTTTTTTAGTTTTTTTTATGCAGCTCTGCGTGTGGTAAAATTAATAAGGCAGCTTTATTCCTCGGGTCAGTACATTTACAGCCATACTGCATTTATATATTTTTTTATGTTTTGGCGCTTTTACACAATAAAAACTATTTCATAGAAAAAATCGCTTTATTCTAAGAGCTATAACTTTTTTATTTTTTGGCTGATGGAGCTGTATGGTGGCTTGCTTTTTGCGGGACAAGATGATGTTTTCAGTGGTATAATTTTTATTTATATTCGTCTCTTTGATCGCGTTTTATTCCACTTTTTCTTCGTTGGTATGATGATAAAGCACCGTTTTTTTATTCTTTTTTTTTTACTGTGTTCACTAAAGGGGTTAACTAGTGGGACAGTTTTATAGATCAGGTCGTTCCGGATGCGGCGATACTAAATATGTGTACTCTTATTGTTTTTCTTCATAATAATATTTTATTTTTTTATTATTTTTTATTTTTAAAAAAATATTTTTACAACTTTTTTTTCACTTTTTTTACTTTGTCCCACTATGGGACTTTCACTTTCAGCAGGCTGATCGCAGTTCTAAGGTATAGCAGTGCAGGATCACTGCTATACCTTGTAAACTGTCAGTGCTGCAGACACAAGCTAGTTTGATCATGCACTGCGCATGGTCAAACTAACTTGCTGGTGCCTGGTGACACAGGTGTCGTCATGATGACATCGTGTCACCATGGCAACGATCGGGACCCCGTGAGGACAGCGCAGGGTCTCCGATCCAAGAGCAGAGGTGCTTCTGTCCCTCCACTCACTTGCTAAATGCTGCGATCGCAGCATTTAGGGGGTTAAAGTGCCGGGTGTCAGCTGTCAAAATCAGCTGACAACCGGTGGCGATTGATCCCGCACAGCCTGTGTCGTAATAATACGTACCTGGTCCATAAGGCCCAGGGCACAGGGACGTATTATTATGCACAATGTCAGAAAGGGGTTAAAGCTTCTGACGCGCCCCTGGGCCTGCTGTGTCGTGCGGCATCGCGCGCACGGGGGCTTACCCGGAGCCGGATCAGATGGGGGTAGTAGTCTCGTGGCGGTGACCCGGTCCGTGCCCAGGGAGTCAAACTGAGCGGCAGTATTTAGCAGTAGATGTTATATTGCTCGACTACGCCACCCGTTGAATGCAGTCATGAGACCGCCGCTGCAGGGCAGACCGCTGAGGCCGGTGGTACGGTTGTGCAGCGGGGATGGTATAACCCCCAACGGGAGGGGTATGGCCTCAGGGCAGCGGATGTGGATGATGAAACACTCAGAGACGGTGCGGTGTAGTTCAGGGTCTTTACTGGTGGCAAAGGTAGACCCTCCCGGAGTACTGGCTAGCGATCGGGGCCTGGTCAGTCCGTGAGCAGATGGAATCTTCCCTGGCCAGGCGGAGTTGTAGGCCTCCCCAACTAATCGTACTCTTCTGGCTACCTTGCTAGAGGCTGGTAAAAGTAGCCCACGTCCCTGAGTGTACCGTGTGGTGCTCACCCGTATGGCCGGTGACTCATAGAATCATAGAATCATAGAATGGTAGAGTTGGAAGGGACCTCCTGGGTCATCTGGTCCAACCCCCTGCTCAAAGCAGGATTCACTAAATCATCTCAGACAGATGTCTGTCCAGCCTCTGTTTGAAGACGTCCATTGAAGGGGAACTCACCACCTCTCGTGGCAGCCTGTTCCACTCATTAATCACCCTAACTGTCAAAAAGTTTTTTCTAATATCTAATCTGTGTCTCCTCCCATTTAGTTTCATCCCATTGCTTCTAGTCTTTCCTTGTGCAAATGAGAATAAAGATGATCCTTCTACAATGTGACAGCCCTTGACATATTTGTAGACAGCTATTAAGTCTCCTCTCAGTCTTCTTTTTTGCAAGCTAAACATTCCCAAATCCTGCAACCGTTCCTCATAGGACATGGTTTGCAGACCAGTCACCATTCTGGTCGCTCTTCTCTGAACTTGCTCCAGTTTGTCTATGTCTTTTTTAAAATGTGGTGCCCAAAACTGTACACAGTATTCCAGATGAGGTCTGACCAAAGAGGAGTAAAGACCGATAATGACTTCACGTGATCTAGACTGTATGCATCTGTTAATACATCCCAGAATTGTATTTGCCTTTTTTGCTGCTGCATCACACTGTTGACTCATGTTCAGTCTATGATCTATTAGTATACCTAAGTCTTTTTCACATGTACTGTTGCTTAGCTCTATTCCTCCCATTCTGTATATGCTTTTTTCATTTTTATTGCCCAGATGTAGTACTTTGCATTTTTCCCTGTTAAAAACCATTCTATTGGTTGCTGCCCACTGCTCCAGTTTATTTAGGTCTTTTTGAATCCTCTCTCTCTCTTCTCTAGTATTAGCTATCCCTCCTAGCTTTGTGTCATCAGCAAATTTAATCAGTTTACCCTCAATTCCTTCATCTAAATCATTGATAAAGATGTTGAACAATACAGGTCCCAGGACGGAGCCCTGTGGTACCCCACTTGAGACATTCATCCAGCTGGATGTGAAGCCATTTACAACCACCCTTTGAGTCCGATCACTAAGCCAGTTATGAATCCACCTAACAGTTGCCTGGTCCATTGCATACTTGGTCATTTTTTCAATAAGGATGGTGTGAGATACTTTGTCAAATGCTTTGCTGAAGTCAAGATATACTATATCTACAGCATTTCCCTGATCCACCCGGGGCCTTCTGGTAGCTTCTGCTCCACGACGGCGGTGCTGGTCCCTTGCGTGTGACCATGCCTTCGGGTTTCTTGGCCAGAGGACCTGAAATCCCCTGCCGGGCGGTTTCTGCTGCTGGGTAAGGATTAGTCCCCACAGCCTCGGACTCCGGGTCCGGTAAGAACTCTTCAATCAGGGCGAGCTCTACAGCTTCCAGCCCCTGATCTCTTTTAGCACAGCTCCCACAGAGCTCCTGATCTTTCTTGCTCCTAAAGCTGCTCCACTACAGACCAGACTGTGTCTCTGTCTGTGTTCTCTCACTCTCTTCTAACCCTGCCTCAGCCCCAGCTTTATATAGGGGAAGTTCTTCCCCTCCCAGGACTGGGCAGGAGGTGTGGCATGCATAGGATGTCTGACCAGGAAACCTCCCACCTGCTCACAGACGTAATATTGCTATTACTGTGGAAACCAGACCCCTGGGGTGCCACATTCCCCCCTAGTAAAATTTAGTACTCCGGGACTAAACATATTTTTGTAAAACATAACAAGTAAAAACAGAAACAGTACAATAAAGAAGAACACATTAGGATGGTCACGGCATGTCCGCAACCGGGTGCAGTCTTTGAAGAAAACAAAGGTGTCCATTTCACCAAGAGACCGGGAGCCGTAACCAGGTAGGGGTCTGTCCTGCCCCGAGTCCTTAACAGTCTTTGTCCTTTCCTGGGTTACGCTCCAAACATATGTACAAAGGATTCCGGATAATCCCTAAATGACACCTATAAAATAACTAAAAATACACAATTATTTACAGGTAACAGAAAACAGGTAAATACAAATAAACAGTCTAAACACTTAGATCCTCCAACGTACGGGCAACTGGCCTCTAGTGGCTCTAGTGGACCTACGGAGCTGACTGACTGGTCCTGAGCTACGGGGTGTAGGAGCTGTCAAAGGTAAACTGGGCAGCTGTCTACGGGCTCTTTGGCTCACTAGGGGCACGGCAGGCTCACTATAAGCAGAGGGTTGATCCTCCTGGTCTGCTTGTGTGGGGTCTTCTGCCTCCTGGACCGGCTGCTCTTCCAGCTCTACCTGTTTCTCTGTAGGTACTTGAGATGCTGGTTGGAGGAAGGTGAGGATGGGTACCACAACAGCGCCATTGACTTGAGTCCAAGACCGAGGGAAGTCTCCGAGCACAGTACTGACCATATCTTCCCTTTCCTCTGCGGGTCGAGGGTCTTCTTGTTCTTCTTCAGGGCTTCGTAGCTGTTCGGGACACTTCTTCAGGTGATCTCGGGAGACAATGGCTGTGGTTTCTCCTCCGTCCTTACTGATTATGCAGACTTTCGGGTTCTCATGGCTTGAGGGCAGTACGGTGTACGGGTCCTTCTCCCACTGGTCGTCCAACTTGTGGAGGCATCTCTTTCTCTTCAAGACCTGCTCTCCAGGTACCAGGGGAACAGCGGGAGCATACTGGTTGTAAGTCTTCTCCTGTCTTTCTCTAGCTTGACAGAGACTTCGCTCCACGCTCTCCTGTACTTTCCGGTACTGCTGCTGCCTTTCTGTGTCCCAGTCTGCTTCTGGTGAAGTGTCCTCGGGTGTCAGGACTCCCATCTCCAGATCAACAGGAAGCTTACCAGGTCTTGCTCTCATTAGGTAAGCCGGGGTACAGTTGGTAGAACCTACCAGGATGTGGTTGTATAGGTCCACCAGATCAGGCAGTTTCTCAGGCCACAGACTGCGTTCTTCCAGGGGCAATGTTTTCAGAAGATCTATCACCACCTGGTTCATTTTCTCGCAGAGCCCATTGGTTTGCGGATGATAGGGTGTTGTTCTTATCTTCCGGCAGCCATACAGAGTACAGAACTCCTGGAAGACTTCCGCTTCAAAGGCTGGTCCTTGGTCCGTCAGCACCTGCTCTGGGTATCCGTGTGGACGGCAGAAGTGCTGCTGGAAAGCTCTAGCTGCTGTTTGAGCCGTTAAGTCCTTGACCGGGACCACTACCAGGAACCGGGAGTAATGATCTACGATTGTGAGGGCGTAGACATACCCAGATCTGCTTGGAGCCAGTTTCACATGGTCCAGGGCTACCAGTTCCAGTGGCTGTCGGGTGATGATGGGCTGCAAGGGAGTCTTCTGGCTGGCACGGTCCTTCCTTCTTAGGTGGCACGGGCCACAGTCTCTGCACCACCTCTCGATGATTCCTCTCATGCCTACCCAGTGGAACCGCGCACGCAGCAGGAACTCCAGCTTCTTCCATCCGAAGTGCCCAGCTCCGTTGTGGTATGCCTCCAGCACCATAGCCGCGTCTCTTCTTGGCACCACTACTTGCCAGATCAGTTCATGCGTCCGGGAGTTAACCATTCTGCGGCACAACTTCCCCTTGTAAAGGAACAGTCGACTCTTCTCAATCCACAGTTGCTTGGCCTCCTCCGGAGCGTCTGGGTCAAGGCGGGCATCTGGCTGAGTCAGCATCTCCTTCACCAGTCGGACGGCGGGGTCACTGTCTTGCGTTTCCGCCCAGTTGTAATGAGGTAAGGGGTTGAACGTAGCGGATTGCTTACTCCTTACACGGTGGGAATACTGGATAGTCCCATGCCGGTGGAACGCGGGAAGTTCAACTTCTTCCAGTTCCTCTGGATCTTCCCCCACGTCCGGTAGGTTTGGCATTCTGGACAAGGCATCCGCGTTGGTATTGGAGCGTCCTGCCCGGTATTTGATTGTGAACTCAAAGTTGGACAGGCGGGCCATCCATCTCTGCTCCAGGGCACCGAGTCTTGCCGTATCCAGGTGTGTCAACGGGTTGTTATCCGTGTACACGGTGAACCGGGAAGAGGCGAGGTAGTGCTTAAAGCGTTCGGTGACTGCCCACACCACTGCCAGGAATTCTAGCTTGAATGAGCTGTAATTCTCAGGGTTTCTTTCGGTGGGTCGCAGTTTTCGGCTGGCGTAAGCAATTACCCGTTCTTTCCCCTGCTGGATGTGGGACAGTACGGCTCGTAGCCCGATGTTACTTGCGTCGGTGTAGAGGATAAAGGGCTGGCTGTAATCAGGGTACGCCAGGATTTCATCCCCCTTGAGGGCCATCTTCAGCTGGCGGAAGGACTCTTCTTCCAACTTCTCCCATCTGAAGGGCGGCTTCTGGTTCTTGGCCTTCCTGGACTGGCCTATCAGGAGGTCCTGCATAGGAGCTGCCTTTTTGGTGAAACCCGGAATGAACCTTCGGTAGTAGCCTACCAACCCGAGGAACTGCCGCACTTCCTTTACGCTGGAGGGGCTTGGCCATTCCTTAATTGTGGTGATCTTATCAGGGTCGGGAGCCACTCCGTCAGCACTCACCACGTGTCCCAGGTACTGCACCTTTGGTTTCAGGAGGTGACACTTGGAGGGTTTCACCTTCAGGCCGTAGTTTGCCAGGGCTTCGAACACTTCTGCCAGGTGTTTCAGGTGGTCCTCGTAGGTCTTGGAGTAGACGATGACATCGTCCAGGTATAACAGGACCGTCTCAAAGTTTCGGTGTCCCAGACAGCATTCCATCAACCGTTGGAAGGTTCCTGGTGCGTTGCAGAGTCCAAACTGCATGCAGGTAAACTCGCTAAGTCCCATCGGGGTGGTGAATGCGGTCTTCTGCCGGTCCGCCTCTGCTACAGGAACCTGACAGGACCCGCTAGTGAGATCCAAAGTAGAGAAGAAGTTAGCAGATCTTAAAGCAGCCAAAGACTCCTCTATCCTTGGTAAGGGGTACGCATCTTTGTGTGTGATACGGTTGATTTTCCGGTAATCTACACACATTCTCATGGTGTTGTCTTTCTTTTTAACCAAAACCAGTGGAGCTGCCCAGGGGCTACAGCTATCCCTAATTACCCCAGCCTCCTTCATGTCTCTAAGCATCCCCTTGGCGTATTGGTAGTGTGCAGGGGGTACGGGTCGGTATCTCTCCTTTATGGGAGGATGGTCTCCCGTGGGGATATGGTGTTCTACCCCCTTTACTCGCCCGAAGTCTAACGGGTGTTTACTAAACACTCTCTCGTACTCTTGAACCACCCGATAGACTCCCTGTTTCTGGTGTGAGGGAGTGGAGTCAGTACCCAAATGTAGTTGCTGACACCAGTCCTCTATTGTTTTCTTAGAGCCGTTACCTTCCTCTGGTTGAGATGGAGGCAAGGGTTCCACGGCCTGTACAGAATTCTGGTTTATGGTGAACAATTTAGCTAGCGTGGCATACCGGGGCAGGTGTACTTCTCTCTTCCCGATGTTTATTATGCGAACGGGCACCCTCCCATGGCGTACATCAACCACCCCCCGTGCTGTCAAAATGGTGGGCCTACTGTCTGAGTAGACGGGTTCTACCATTGCTTGGTAGTCTCTACCTCTTAGACCAATAGCTGCCCGGCACCAAATCATCATTTCACTTTTTGGGGGCATGGCAATAGGGAAAGGGTCACACATTCTCACGCTTCCAATCTCACCACCGGAGAGTTCCACCTGTTGCCGCCGCATCAGTGCCCGGATCTCTTTTTGGAGCACTCGCTGCTGGCCGGAGCTGGCGTTCTTGGCAACCTGCTGTAAAATGAAAATCACCTCTGCAAGACAATTTTCAATCACATTAGTTCCTAGCGTTATCTTTGGGTGACTCTCGCGCTTGTCAATGTCTACAATGATCAGTCCCTGTGCTGCCAGTTCGACTCTACCGATTTTAATGGTCATCTCTTTGAATCCGATCTGTGGCACGGGTTGACCATTGCTGGCGATGATACTCAAGTCGTCGTCAGGGTAGCGGGTGATATCCGAGTCATTCCAGTACTGCTTGAAGAGCACGTACGGGATGGTGGTGACCTGTGACCCGGTGTCAAGTAGGGCACTCATAGGAATGCCATCCAGTACCACAGGCAAGACTGGACGTCCTCCCACATATTTGTCACGCCAGTTCGATGGGCCTGGTGATCTTATTCCTAGGGGTTGGCCCTCTACCCGAGGTTGTGCCAGTTTAAAGGACAGTACCTTGCCATATGTCCGGGTTGATTGCAGCGGCGGCAGATGGGCTGTCCGTCCTCGTTGTATCGGTCGCTGGGTCTTCCTCTGGCCGGTGGGGTCCTCCTTGGTCGACGCCACGGGATGTCCTCCGGTCCGGATGCCAGCTGGATCTTCCCTGGAGCAGCAACCTGTAAAGACTGCACAGTTCGGGTTAGCGCAGCTACGCTTTTAGCTAGCTCTTGGACCTGATGGTGCAGGTCTGGAGCCGGGTCATTGTTCAAAGCCTGCGCATCAGCCCCCACAGGCCCTGCCGACAAGGGCGCCGCCTCCTGGTGGTAAGCGGTAGTAGGGCGCCTGTGGGTCACAACGCCACCCGGTGCCGGTTCTCGGAGCACCCGAATGGCTCTGTCCTTGAACTGTGCAAAGTCCAGATGAGGATCCTGTAAGGCCATTGCCCGCAACTGGGTTCGGTGGGCATTGCAATATAGTCCCTCTATAAATTGTTCGGTCAACAGCCTGTCCTCGTTTCCCACGCCGTCAGGGTCGGTCTGCTTAATGGCTCTCAGGGCCTCTTGTAGGTTTAGTGCATAGTCCCTTATATTCTCATGTGCTCGCTGTTTGCACCCGTAGAATCTAAGCTTAATCTCAGCTGAGGTGCGGGTATCAAAGGTGTCCTTCAGCCGGGTTAATATCCCTGCGACAGTCCTCCTCCCAGGCGGCCAGGACTTTACCTCCCTTTGGGCTGCCCCGGTTAGTTGGGCCACCAGGATGCTCACTTTTTGCTCTTCTGTGAGGGGGTACACCTGGAAGAGGCTATCCAGCTTTTCTCTAAAGTCATTCAGGGTATGTGACTCCCCTGAGTACTGGGGTAGCCAGGCTGCCCCGGGATATAGGGCATAGTGAAAGGCATGACCGCAGCAGCGGTGGCGCTGGCGGTGGCTGCGGCAGTGAAGCTCTCCTCCGTATCCGACATCTTCCTCCCCCCTAGTGGACCGTGGCCTACCTTGCGATGATCCTCTTCCGTAGGCCGCGGCTCCGCAGTGGATCGTCAGGGTCGAGGACCTTCCGTCGCACTCCTATGACGTCGGCGTCTGCTGGGCTCCTTCCAGGACCTTACGCAACGTCCGGACGTGAGGCGGGGCTTCAGTTCTCGCGGGCTTTTCGGAGTCCACGCCCCTCTTCTTCCTGCGCGGCGTCTTCAAGATGGCGTCCAACGGCGGGAAAACTCCACGGATGGCGGGAAGAAGGCAGAAGATGGCGTCCAACGGCGGGAAAACTCCACGGATGGCGGGAAGGAGGTGGAAGATGGCGTCGGATGGCGGGAATCTTCACCACAGGTAAGTTTAAAAGTCTCTTTTTCAGGCGCGCAGTACCCGGTGGTTGCGGGCACGGAATCCTGCCGACTACGCCAAAAGTTGACGCGCCCCTGGGCCTGCTGTGTCGTGCGGCATCGCGCGCACGGGGGCTTACCCGGAGCCGGATCAGATGGGGGTAGTAGTCTCGTGGCAGTGACCCGGTCCGTGCCCAGGGAGTCAAACTGAGCGGCAGTATTTAGCAGTAGATGTTATATTGCTCGACTACGCCACCCGTTGAATGCGGTCATGCAGGGCAGACCGCTGAGGCCGGTGGTACGGTTGTGCAGCGGGGATGGTATAACCCCCAACGGGAGGGGTATGGCCTCAGGGCAGCGGACGTGGATGATGAAACACTCAGAGACGGTGCGGTGTAGTTCAGGGTCTTTACTGGTGGCAAAGGTAGACCCTCCCGGAGTACTGGCTAGCGATCGGGGCCTGGTCAGTCCGTGAGCAGATGGAATCTTCCCTGGCCAGGCGGAGTTGTAGGCCTCCCCAACTAATCGTACTCTTCTGGCTACCTTGCTAGAGGCGGGTAAAAGTAGCCCACGTCCCTGAGTGTACCGTGTGGTGCTCACCCGTATGGCCGGTGACTCGGGGCCTTCTGGTAGCTTCCGCTCCACGACGGCGGTGCTGGTCCCTTGCGTGTGACCGTGCCTTCGGGTTTCTTGGCCAGAGGACCTGAAATCCCCTGCCGGGCGGTTTCTGCTGCTGGGTAAGGATTAGTCCCCACAGCCTCGGACTCCGGGTCCGGTAAGAACTCTTCAATCAGGGCGAGCTTTACAGCTTCCAGCCCCTGATCTCTTTTAGCACAGCTCCCACACAGCTCCTGATCTTTCTTGCTCCTAAAGCTGCTCCACTACAGACCAGACTGTGTCTCTGTCTGTGTTCTCTCACTCTCTTCTAACCCTGCCTCAGCCCCAGCTTTATATAGGGGAAGTTCTTCCCCTCCCAGGACTGGGCAGGAGGTGTGGCATGCATAGGATGTCTGACCAGGAAACCTCCCACCTGCTCACAGACGTAATATTGCTATTACTGTGGAAACCAGACCCCTGGGGTGCCACACTTCCGGCGCAACTTCAGACACCGCTCAATATACAGTGATCGGCAGCTGTAACAACGCCCCGGCACTGACTGACAGCTCAGCAGTACATCAGTACAGATGCGGCTGTCAGTCTTTACAGGGAGCGGTTACAGGGGCCGCTTAGCCGGCTGTCAGTCAGTGCCAGGGTGCGGTTATAGCCGCCGCTCACTATGTACTGAACAATGACTGAAGCCACGCCGGCCGCGCCTCTATGACTGAAAGCTGGAGGCTGCCGTGGGGAATAAAGTGCATTTCCTCCCGGTAGCCGGCCTTTCAGTAAGACGCCCGGCAGCTTTATAAACCTGCAGATTAACCCCATATCTGCAGGTTAATAGCGTTTAGGGACATGACTGGTTCCCTTTAAAGTATAGAGTGAAAACCACCGGTGGCAGAGCTTCACCAAGGACAACTCACCGGCGTCTAAATGATGTGCACATACCCTTAGGCTACGTTCTCACAATGAGTTTTGGGTGAGTTTTTTATGCTGTATATTTTCGAAAAAAATTCAAGTAACCTATTTTACTTAATGGGGCAGAAAATCTGCTATATCTAAAACTCACTAGAAGCTCATTGTGGGGACGTAGTCTTATACCTCGAAAATCAGAGGGTCCGAGTCATCATTTTGCTTGTTTTTTTAACAATTGATAGCATGTGAACCCCTCTTAGTAATCCTGCAAAACCTTTACTAAAATCTGTGCTGTGCCGTCATAGGGCCCAATACAACATTGTATTTTTTCAAGTCCCTTTTCTCTTTTGTATCATTTGATTTTTTTGTGCCAAATTCCTGAAAGTGGTTGCAAAGTTTGTGCAAAAAAACTTCCCGGACTACAGAACACAAAATCACTTGAAATATATTTGAGTAAAAATGTGACAACTTTTTAAAAAGTCACAATTAGATAATTAGCCGGAAACCCCATAATGATCAATGAAAAAAAAGGGAACGCTGCAGACTTCAAAAAGGCGCAAATTAAAAGAAGAACAAGGCGCAAATGAAAAACACTAAAAACTAGAAAAAAAAGGTGCAAATACACTAATGAATTGTCCCATAGCTTTATAACAGTGCCATAATATGCAGCTTGTGTTGGAACACCCCCCATTATAAAGGGGAACGTGACATCTAGTAGTCGGGTGGTATTACATTTCCAGGAACAGCACAATATGGAGGTCACAGAAGATACATGAACTGTTCCTTCATGGAGGATATTTTATAAAATGAACACGCGGTATCTATACGCTATGGGGGAGTCACTTACATGAGGGTCCGCATGGTCCATAGCAATCTTGTGGAGGTCCAGCAGAGCCTTATTTACGCCCTTTTCAATTTTCAAGGCATTCTCCATAGCATTGGTGCCATTCCCCCATTCATCGGCCTCAGATTTGTGGAGCAAAAATGGACAAAACATTTCATTAATGGCGGATAAATAACGACTTCTATCTACGGATATCTACGCACAACCTGAAGTGACATTCCCTCCAGGTTTCATAATTTCACCTGATTTGTACCTTACAGTCCAAGTGTTTTCATCATCTAGGTAGATCCAGGTATGGGAGTAAGTTAGTAGCAGCGAGGGCTTCATGCTTCTTGGAGGACCAATACCGGCTTGGGATATTTTTATGGACGTTATTCCATAATGTCTACAAGTCTCAAAAACTCTATTTCTTCAGAGCAGATGTCCGTCCTGACAGACTATTGACCAACATCTGCTAATTGGCTGCAGAGGACATAACAAGTCATAGCAATGTCCGGAAAAAGCGGTGCTGAAGTCCTAAATGTAATAAGCTGGGGATGTGCAGTAGTGGACAACCCCTTTAATGAACTTGATTACTTAAAGGGGATGTCCACTAATCAGACAACCCCTTCTAAATCCCTATGTTTCTCCCCAGTAAAATAACACTTATATTCACCTTCGGTGTTGGTGTTGTACCAGCTGTCTCGGCACTGGCTCTCCCGGGGCTCATGTCACATAACAATGGCACTGGCATACCGCTAATAACGGCAGACCCCGCAGCTGCTTTGCAACTGTGAGACAGGTGGCGATGTCAGCACAGGCATCGGGCCCCCCGCATCCAGCATCACACTTTCAACTGTATCCACATTCTGGATGCAGATACAATTGAAAGGAATGATGGAGGAGGGAACCGTCTGCTCCCTCCTCCATTATTCTCCTCTGTGCTTCTGATGTCTCAGCTCAGTGGACGTGATAACGTCCCAAAATCGCGTCCACTGTGCCGAGCTGAGCATAGTTTCAAACCACATGCTGCAAAGACCAGAACAGCAGGGGAATGGGGAGAGGTGAGTATTTTTTTTTTAATTAATAAGTAGTTTGTGAGGGCCATCATATTATTTGGAGGGCAAACTGGAAGGCCATGATACTATTTGTAGGGCTACTTGGAGGCCATCATATTATTTGAAGGGTTATTTGGGGGGCATCATCATATTTGGGGTGCTAAAATACTAATTTTAGGGCTGTCTTGGGGACCATCATACTATTTGGAGAACTATGTGGGGGCCATCATTCTACTATTTGGAGGATTATGTGGGGAGCATCATACTATTTGTAGTGCTCTGTGGGGGCCATTATACTACTATTTGAATGGCTATGTGTCAGGCTATCATACTATTTGGAGGGCTATGTGGGGACCGTTCTATTATTTGAAGAGCTGTATGGGGACTATTATACTATTTGGAGGCCTATGTGGGGTCCATTATATTATTTGGAGGGCTGGGTGGGGACTATTATATTGTTTAGAGGCTTATGTGAGGACTATTATTTTATTTGGAGCGTTGTGTTTGGGCCATTATACTATTTGGAGGGCTGTGTGGTGAGGGGCATTATACTGTATAAGTGGCTGATGGGGGTCATTATACTGCTTGGGTGGATAGTGGGGGCCATTACACTGTATGAGGACCATTATACAGTGTGGAGGGCTGTGCGGGGTCCATTATACTGTGTGGAGGGTTATGCGGGGGCCATCATACTGTGTAGAGGTCACTGGGGTTTATCATACTTTGCGGGGGTACTGTAGAGTCATCATACTGTATGTGTGGAGGGTACAGTGGAGAAATTCACTGTGGGGGTATCTTACTGTGTTTGGGGGCACATTTTTGGCCATTAAAGGAGTATCTTAGTACGTGGGAACACTAGGGGGCTTCAATTGGGGCAAAATTACTATGGAAGGGTTGCAAACTTGTGAGGTATGCTCTTCTGTGACCCCGCTGAATATTAATGTTTTTTTGTGGGGGCTTAATTATTACTTCTGCTATGGGACCCCATGATTTCCATGTATGCTCAGGGAAGGTGATAAATCATAAATTAGCTGAATGGAGCTCAAAAGAATAAAAACAAGAGTAGTTACTTCTCCAGTCAGATCAAACTCACTGATGATATCCCAGTTAACTCATTCTGCAGCCAGCAATAGAAATCTTGCTTTAATCTGTTCATATAATCTTATATTTGTGATTCTGCTATTACTATGATGTGGCGTTCTCATCGCAGGCGTTGATACCATGTAAAGGCCTCATACAGGGTCGGACTGGGGTGCCTAGGGCCCACCAGGAGAATTGACTCTAGGGGTCCACACTACAGCATCCATAAACGGTTGTATTACTCGTTCATTTTTCGGCCTCTCCCACTAAAACGTGTGCCTTTTAGCAAACTATACAGTGTGTAAAAGAGAACTGTATTGTGTAGTGCACTATATCAAAGTGTTTCTTGTTAACCAACTTATTTATTGTAGTTAACAGAATCTGTAATTTACAATCAGTAGCGGTTTTTCTTACACATGGCCATTCCTTGTCCTAGGTAAACCACCCAGTCCCTCAGCCAACTTAAACAATTTTCAAAGTGAAGAAAAAGTCATAATCACACAGCCTCACTGCGCATGCGCTTTAACGCGCTATGTTCCCAGAGCATGCGCAGTGAATCTGGTAATCACAGAGCCTCACTGCGCAGGCGGCCGGACATCTACAAGTGCGCCTGCGTCCCACAATATCAGCGCTGGTCAGGAACAGGATTCAAATACATGGACGGCGCCAGCAGTGAGTGAATGCTGCGCTCGCCCTTGACTGAATATGACAAGCACGCCCCTATGATTGAAAAGGCAGGTAGGATATAAGTAGGGCCGGCGTCAGCACCCGGCGCACCCGGGCAAGTGCCGGGGCCCTGAGCAGGCAGGGGGGCCCACTGGCGGTCGCGCACCCCGTTGGGCTATGGGCGGAGGAGAGCGGTGTCAGCGCCCGCCCTTCTCTCCCGCTTGCTCAGGGCCCCGGCAGCCGGATACTTACCTCTCCCCGTGCCTCTGCAGATCCGCCGTCTTCCTGCTCTGCACTCTCTGTGACGTCTCAGGTCAGAGGGTGCGGTGAAGTCTTTCCACCGCGCCCTCCCCCTGAGCTGTCACAGGGAGCACAGAGCGGAAAGACGCCGCCAACGCTGGAGTCCCGACCCGAGCAGCTGCAGCAGGTGAGGAGGGAGGTGAGTATTTGATTTTTTTTTTAATGTATGGAGGCATGGGGCATAATATGGGGGGGGGGTGACATCCTGCATGGGGCATAATATGGGGGGGTGACATCCTGCATGGGGCATTATAAAGAGAGGGGGGGTGACATCCTGCATGGGGCATTATAAAGAGAGGGGGGGTGACATCCTGCAATGGGCATTATAAAGAGAGGGGGGGTGACATCCTGCATGGGGCATTATAGAGAGAGGGGGTGACAGCCTGCATGGGCATTATAGAGAGAGGGGGTGACATCCTGCATGGGGCATTATAAAGAGAGGGGGGTGACATCTTGCATGGGGCATTATAAAGAGAGGGGGTGACATCCTGCATGGGGCATTATAAAGAGAGGGGGGCTGACATCCTGCATGGGGCATTATAAAGAGAGGGGGGTGACATCCTGCATAGGACATTGTAAAGAGAGGGGGTGACATCCTGCATGGGGCATTATAAAGAGAGGGGGTGACATCCTGCATGGGGCATTATAAAGAGAGGGGGTGACATCCTGCATGGGGCATTATAAAGAGAGGGGGTGACATCCTGCATGGGGCATTATAAACAGAGGGGAGTGACATCCTGCATGGGGCATTATGAAGAGAGGGGGTGACATCCTGAATGGGGCATTATAAAGAGGGGGGGTGACATCCTGATTGGGGATTATAAAGAGGGGGGGTGACATCCTGTTTGGGGCATTATAGAGAGAGGGGGTGACATCTTGCATGGGGCATTATAAAGAGGAGGGGTGACAGCCTGCATGGGGCAATATAAGGGGGGAACAGCCTGCAAGGCGGCACTATAAGGGGGGGGGACAGCCTGCTTAGTGCATTATGTGGGGGGAACAGCCTGCATGGAGCATTATACGGTGGGGGGACAGCCTGTATGGGGCATTATGTGGGGGGTAACAGCTTGCATGGAGCATTATAAGGGGGGAGACAGCCTGTATGGGGCATTATGTGGGGGGTAACAGCCTGCATGGAGCATTATATGGAGGCCAGTATCCTGTATGGAGCGTTATAAGGGGACCAGTATCCTGTATGGAGCGTTATATGGGGGCCAGTATCCTGTATGGAGCTTTATAAGAGGACCAGTATCCTGTATGGAGCGTTATATGGGGGCCAGTATTCTGTATGGAGCCTTATATGGGGGGCAGTATTCCGTATGGAGCCTTATATGGGGGCCAGTATTCCGTATGGAGCGTTATATGGGGGCCAGTATTCCGTATGGAGCCTTATATGGGGGCCAGTATTCCGTATGGGGCCTTACATGGGGGCCACTATTCCGTATGGGGCCTTATATGGGGGCCAGTATTCCGTATGGGGCCTTATATGGGGGCCAGTATTCCTTCATGGGGTCTTATATGGGGGCCAGTATTCCTTTATGGGGCCTTATATGGGGGCAAGTATTCCGTATGGGGCCTTATATGGGGGCCAGTATTTCGTATGGGGGCCAGTATTCCGTATGGGGCCTTATATGGGGGCCAGTATTCCATATGGGGCCTTATATGGGGGCCAGTATTCCG